>NC_066628.1:22086144-22091902 GCF_025201925.1 Gopherus flavomarginatus
AAACAATTACTGTCTATTTGCCATTCCCTGTGATCAGCTGCCATGTAGATATTATTAGAAAGGATACACAAAACATTAGCCACATTAACCTTTGCTTCCTCCGAATGCCCATCTTCCACTATAGCCACCTCTTTCCCTGCCTTCAGCCTCTGCTATCCTTAGTATCCATGATACAGTAGAGCTGCCCCACTCCTATCACTCACCCTCTGCTGCCCCCAGTGCCCCTTTGCCCAGGGTACATTCTGCTTGTGCAGCCTGCACGGAAGGCAGTACCATGGTTTCCTCACTCCTATTTTTAGTGAGCTAGCTAGGGTACAGCTACAGGGGCTACATCTACAGGGGCTGCCATTCACACCCCCGGCTTCAGTGTGGATGCACCCCAAGTATCTAAGCTGTGAATTATTCACTCTGACCTCTCTTTCCATCAGTCAGTTGCTTTTGACTTGGATTATCCACATTCCATATTAATGCATAAACAAACTAGGGAAATACAGGCTAGATGGAGCTACTATAAGATGGGTAAATCATTGGTTGGAAAACCACTTCCAAAGACTTATCAGTGGTTCACAGTCCAGCTGGAAGGGCAGGGATCGGTTCTGGGTCTGGTTCTGTTCAATATCTTCATCAATGATTTAAATAATGGCATATAGAGTACACTTACAACGTTTGTGGATGATACCACGCTGGTAGGGAAGTGCAAGTTCTTTGGAGGGTAGGATTAAAATTCAGTTGGAGAAAGTCCAGAGGAGAGCAACAAAAATGATGAAAGGTCTAGAAAACATGACCTGTGAGAGAAGATTAAAAAAAAATGGGTTTGTTAAGTCTGGAAAAGAGAAGACTGAGAGGGGAAATGATAACAGCTTCCAAGTACATAAAAGGTTGTAACAAGGAGGAGTTGTTCTTTTAAACCTGGATAGGACATGAAGCAATGGACAAACTGCAGCAAGAAGTTTTAGTTTGGACATTATAAAAAACTTCCTGTCAGTGTAGTTAAGTAAATTACCTAGAGAGCTTGTGGAATCTCCATCACTGAAGGTTTTTAAGAACAGGTTAGACAAACACCTGTCAGGAATGGTCAAGTTATTACGTAGTCCTACGTTGAGTGCAGGGGACTGGACTAGATGACCTATTGAGGTCCCTTCCAGTCCTACTCTTCTATGATTCTACAAATGCAAAGGAGTTTCCCTGGATTATCAATGTTTGTTTCAAGCTAGGAATGTGTAGCTGTATTTTCACAAGAACTCACTTACATGAGGTCTCCACCCAAATTTTGAATCAGTATAGCTATTTGGGCTAGGGATATGACTTTGTTATGGAAATAGTTCTATGGGTATAACCTCTAATGCGGACAAGGTTTAACAATACAAAGGTGCCTTATACAGGTGTCTTTTATTTCGCCTTCTTGTATCGGGATTAACTATACTGCTATAAGCATCTTTGCATCAGTGTAATTGTGTCTGTAGAGGAGTGGACTCACCCCTGCAGCACCTCCTGCTGGTCTCTCAGGGAATTAGCTCGTTCCAGCATCAGGAGCACCCTCTGCTGGTCGGTGATCCGCCTGTCCTCTGGCCCCATGTCCCTTTCTGGACCCCAATGCCCTATTAACCAGGATGCTGCCCCCTGGCAGTACCCCGCCAATCTGGGTATCCCCTCCCTGGGGAACCCCCAACCCACAATCCCCACTTTGCCTCAGTTTGTCTACTGCCCAATCTCCATCTAGCCCCCGTTCACTGGGGTAGACTGCAGTATCAGCCACTCATCATAGGCAAAGGGGTTTGGACCTGATGCCTTTGCCTACCCCTGGGCTGCCCCCTGCAACCCCCAATACCTCTTGGCCTTATGCTAGGCCGTAGCCAGGGGCTTTCCAAGCAGGAGCTCCCCAGCTCCTCTGCCTTTCCCCAGCCCTGATTCACTCAAGTACCCTGTGTCTATCTCCCTGCAGTCAGGTCCTTTTCCCTCTACAGGCAGAGGAAGACTGCCCGGGCCTCTGGCTCACTAGCCTCTTATAGGGGCCAGTTTGGACCTGACTGGGGCCATTGGCCACAGCTGAGCCTGCTTTCCCTAGTCAGCCCAGGCTTCTTGCCCCAGCCACCAGCCCTCTGCTGGGCTGTTTCAAGCCCCACAGGGCAGGAGCAGGTAATCACTCTGCTACAGCGTCCATTCTGTGTAGATGAATGGGCACCTCATGGCAACCCCTGGAGGCCTCAGGGCAGCCCAGAAAACAGCCTCTCACCTCAGTTTCTCTTATTTGTTCCCCAAATAATCTCCAAACAGGTTTTTTTTTCCAGTCCAGACATAACAGCCCTCCTTTCAGGTTCATTAACCTAAATTTCAAAACTAAACCCAGAAGTCTTCCCTCCAGATGAGGGCTTAAATTCAACCAGAGCTGTCTGGAGCTCTTGTAAATATTTTCAACTCCCCTGGAGTTTATATAGTATATTGTGGGGTGCAGTGTGGGGCTCCGGGAAATACTCTATAAACATTTAAGCCCTGGCTCCAGCTGCATACACCCGAAACTCCCCTCGTCTGGACTGAATCCTTCCTGCCTTAGGAGGCTACTCCCAGCTCTTCCTATCTGGACCAATTCCCCTGGTCTCAGGGTTTTCCCTACAGGAGCCTCTCTCACTCTCTCAAGTCTCACTTCAGCCTCCTGAGCTGGCCTCTACAGTAGCCTCCTTCTGCCCTTTATTGAAACATTGCCTGATTCCCCTCAGCTGGACTTCTTCTCTAATTAGGGTTGGCTTGGCCCAAGGCTCTCCAGACCAGGGCACGCGGCCCTGTCACAGGCAAGGATAGGCCAGTATAGGTAAAATGGTGCAACTTCTATGTTTAGACAAACCTGACATATTTATTCCTCACGCTGGTTACAAAGGGGATAGATAATGGGACGTATGACAAGAAAGACAACAGAAAGAGAAGACTTAGTTTAGTTCTTTTATTGCACAATGCTTGGTAACAGATACACAGCTATTAGTATCACCTAGAAAATGGTAAAATATGACAAGGAAGTGGTGGGAAGCATCGCTGGCCATGGGAGGAATTCTCAGGACATTGGTTTGGCTATAAATGTACAGGCTGGGTTTTCCCATAAGAGGCTGATGTTAAGCACCCAAATGCTTTATGGACAGTGAATGGGAGTTTGGCACCTAACACCCTTAGGTCCCATTGTCAATTACAACTGGACATGGTGGAGCACACAGTGCATTGGACTAGGGCTTGGATAACTGGTGTCTATGCCTGTCCCTGCCACTAGCCCACTGAGTGACTGTGGCAGGTAACATCACCTCTTTCTGCCTTCATTTCCCCAGCTATAATGTGACAATGAGGATGTGGAGCTAGGGACAGAGTCACAAAACTCCCCCTACTCTCACAGATATTATGGAGCAAGCAGCAATAATAATGGGAATATTGCTTTCACTGAGGTCTAACTACTCAGCAAACTGCATCAGTGCCCCTTTAAATGTCCAAAGGAAGGTTCTACCACCATTCTGCACTTACTCAGCCTATAGTTCAACTGCTCCTTACTGCTGTCCAGGCTGCCTGTGTACAGCTTCATGAGCCATGGAAGCAAGGTGTAGGCTGGGTTCCCAAGGAAAACTATTGGTATTTCAACATCCCCAACAGTAATTTCTGATCTAGGAAGAAAGTCCCTTCTTGCAGCTTTCCAAACAGTCCAGAGTTCTGAAAGATGTGAGCATCATGCACCTTTCCCGAAATCCAAATTGATGTCAGTGAAATGGCTCTTGTGATCCACCTGGCTTGCAACACCATTGAGAAATATCCCTTGCAGTTTATGTACTGTTTGGCAAGGTGGTCTGGTGCCAGGGACGGCTCCAGACACCAGCGCTCCAAGTGCGTGCCTGGGTGGGCAAGCCGTGGGGGGCGCTTTGCCGGTCGCCGCTAGGTTGGCAGGCAGGGTGCCCTCGGTGGTTTTCCTGCGGAGGGTCCACTGGTCCCGCGGCTTCGGTGGACCTCCCGCAGGCGTGCCTGCGGAGGATCCGCTGGTCCCGTGGCTTCTACTGACCTCCCACAGGCCTCTGGGAGGTCCATTGAAGCCGCAGAACCAGCGGACCCTCCTTGCTTGGGGCAGCAAAATGTCTAGAGCCGCCTCTGTCTGGTGCCAAGATAGGGATATGTGCTCCATCTATCGCCACACCACAGTTAAGGAACCCATTGCAGCAAACCCATCCACTATGACCTCACATTTCCAGAGTCACTATCCTTGTTAGCAGAAGGGTATTGATTGCGCTGGCTACTTGGATCACAGCAGCCTCCACGGTACATTTGCCACTCAGAATTGGTAGTCAGGCATTGCAAGCTTTCCACAGGGCTATCACCACTCCCTTCTCAACTGCCAGGGCAGGTCTCATTTGGTATTCCTTGCGTATGCGAAAGTTTTGCAGCTACTAGGAATCATCCCATACCTGCAACACTATGTGGTCCCACCAGTCTGTGCTTTTTGCTGGGCCCAGAAACAGCATTTCATTGTATCAACATGCCCCAATGCTGCCATGATATCCCAATTGCCACATCCTGTGTTTTCAGGAACATCTGTGTCCATGTCCTCCTCACAAACTTCCTGTGCTGGCGGTTCCTATCTAGGCTCTGCACATACTGCAGGATCATCATGAGGTGTTTACAATGCTCACAAAAGCAGTGTGGGTCTGAGCAGCATCCATGCTTGCTATGCTGCATGGATAACCCAGGAAAAAAGGCGCAAAACGATTGCTTGCCATTGCTTTCAAGGAGAGAGGGAGGGAGGGAGGAGAGACTGACGACATGTACCCAAAACCACCTGCGACAATGCTTTGCCCCATCAGGCATTGGGAGTTTAATCCCAAAATCCATTGGGCAGCGGGGACTGTAGGATAACGACCCACAGTGCACCACTCCGTGAACTGATGCTAGCCACGGTATTGTGGACGCACTCCAAACCTACTGTGCTTAGTGGAAACATACATGATCAACTGTATAAAATTACTTA
Source organism: Gopherus flavomarginatus (assembly GCF_025201925.1). Taxonomy (NCBI): domain Eukaryota; kingdom Metazoa; phylum Chordata; order Testudines; family Testudinidae; genus Gopherus; species Gopherus flavomarginatus. Next base: position 22,091,129 of record NC_066628.1, read on the forward strand.
CTAAAGATTGACTTCTATAAAATCAACCTAATTTCGTAGTGTAAACATGCCCTAAGTGTTTGCCATAAAAGGGCCACAGTACTATATACTTGTGCCTCTGGACATGCCCTCTGCAGCTCCATACCAGGCACCAGGACGCTGAAGCCCCAGAGCGATGCATGGACCTGGGAAGATAGACGTTCCCCTGCCTGACTCGCTTGCACAGCCCGATCTGTCAGGCGAGGTGCTCAGATGCTTTTGAAAATCCCAGTGGGCAGCAAGTATCCTGAAAAACAGGCTCTAAATCATTGTTGCAAATGGGAAATAAGAGGCCTGGGCTGGTGTCCTGTGGCACAGGTTAGAGCAGTGGCTCTCAACTTTTCCAGACTTCTGTACCCTTTCAGGAGTCTGATTTGTCTTGCATAACCTAAGTTTCACTTCACTTAAAAACTACTTACTTAGAAAATCAGATATAAAAATACAGAAGTGTCATGGCACACTGATACTGAAAAATTGCTGACTTTCTCATTTTACCACATAATTATAAAATAAAACAATTGGAATATAAAAATTGTACTTACATTTCAGTATAGAGTATATAGAGCAATATAAACAAGTTAAAAACTGTATAAAATTTGTTTTACTGACTTTGCTAGTGATTTTTATGTAGCCTGTTGTAAAACTAGGCAAATATCTAGATGAGTTGATGTATCCCGGAAGACCTGTGTACATCCATGTGTACGCATACTCCTGGGTGAGAACCACTGCATTTAGAGGGTTCCTTTGCTTTTCTGT
>NC_066628.1:22092002-22142367 GCF_025201925.1 Gopherus flavomarginatus
GCAGTCCAGGAGGGGAGCACTCCAGTCAGCAGCAGCCCAGGAAGGGAGAAGGAGCTCCAGCCAGCAGGGCAGCCAGAGAAGGGGGAGCACTCCAGCCAGCAGGGCAGCCCAAGCAGACACAGAGTGCTCCCGGTAGCAGGGAGGTGACCAGCTCCTGCCCTGAAGGGGTGAAAACAGCCCTGGGGGAAGGTTGTGGCTGAGAGCTACTAAACTGGGCTGATTGGAGAAGTAGCTGCAGCTGGGCCATGCCCCAATCAGGCCACAGCTGGCCTGTATAAAGAGGCCAGGGGAGCCAGAAGGAAAAGTCTCCCTCTGCCTGTAGAGGGAGATGGGCCTGGCTGCAGCGAGATAGAGACAAGGTACCTCAGTGAAGCAGGGCTTTGGAAAGGCAGAGGAGTTCCAGCCTCTAAAGACCCAGGCTGTGGCCTAGTATTGGGCTAAAAGGTACTGTGGGTTGCAGAGGGCAGCCCAGGGGTAGGCCAAGGCAGCAGATCCAAACCCAACCTTGCCAGTGATGAGTAGGCTGATACTGCAGTGTGCCCCAGGGCATGGGGGCTAGACGATGATTAGCAGTAGCCTTATACTGAGGCAAGGTGGGGATAGTGGGTGAGGAGGGGAGACCCTAAGGGTATGTCTACACTATGGGATTATTCCGATTTTACGTAAACCGGTTTTATAAAACAGATTGTATAAAGTCGAGTGCATGCGGCCACACTAAGCACATTAATTCGACGGTGTGCTTCCATGGTCCTAGGCTAGCATCGATTTCTGGAGCGTTGCACTGTGGGTAGCTATCCATAGCTATCCCATAGTTCCCGCAGTCTCCTCCGCCCCTTGGAATTCTGAGTTGAGAGCCCCGTGCCTGATGGGGCAAAAATCATTGTCGCGGGTGGTTCTGGGTACAGTCTCACCCCTCCCTTCATGAAAGCAGCAGACAACCATTTCGCACCTTTTTTCCTGGGTGAACTGTGCAAATGCCATAGCACAGCAAGCATGGACCCTGCTCAGATCAATACAGCAACAGTGGATGTTGTAAACACCTCGCGCATTCTCATGCAGTCTATGCTGAACCGGGACCTACAAAGCCAGGTGAGGAGGAGGCGGCGGCTACGGCAGCACGGCGACGAGAGTGATGAGGACATGGACACAGAATTCTCTCAAACTGCGGGCCCCTGTGCTTTGGAGATCCTGCTGGTAACGAGGCAGGTTCTAGCCATTGAACGCCGATTTTGGGCCCAGGAAAGAAGCACAGACTGGTAGGACCGCATAGTTTTGCAGGTGTGGGACAATTCCCAGTGGCTGCGAAACTTTCGCATGCGTAAGGGCACTTTCATGGAACTTTGTGACTTGCTTTCCCCTGCCCTGAAATGCCATAATACCAAGATGAGAGCAGCCCTCACAGTGGAGAAGCGAGTGGCAATAGCACTCTGCAAACTTGCAACGCCAGATAGTTACCGGTCAGTCGGGGAATCAATTTGGGATGGGAAAATCTACTGTGGGGGCTGCTGTGATGCAAGCAGCCAAAGGAATCATTAAGCTGCTGCTACGAAAGGTTGTGACTCTGGGAAACGTGCAGGTCATAGTGGATGGCTTTGCTGCAATGGGATTCCCTAACTGTGGAGGGGGCGATAGATGGAACCCATATCCCTATCTTGGCACCGGAGCACCAGGGCACCCAGTACATAAACCACAAGGGGTACTTTTCAATAGTGCTGCAAGCACTGGTGGATCACAAGGGAAGTTTCACCAACATCCACGTGGGATGGCCAGGAAGGATTCATCACACTCGCATCTTCAGAAGCACTGCTCTGTTTAAACTGCTGCAGCAAGGGAATTACTTCCCAGACCAGAAAATAACAGTTGGGGATGTTGAAATGCCTATATTTATCCTGGGTGACCCAGCCTACCCCTTGATGCCATGGCTCATGAAGCCATACACAGGCAGCCTGAACAGTGGTCAGGAGCTGTTCAACTACAGTCTGAGCAAGTGCAGGATGGTGGTAGAATGTGCATTTGGCCGTTTAAAGATGCTTTGGCGCACATTACTGACACGCTCAGACCTCAGCCAAATCAATGTCCCCTTTGTTATTGCTGCTTGCTGTGTGCTCCACAATCTCTGTGAGAGTAAGGGGGAGACCTTTATGGCAGGGTGGGAGGCTGAGGCAAATCACCTGGCCACTGATTACACACAGCCAGACACCAGGGCGATTAGAAGAGCACACCAGGAAGCGGCGCACATCAGAGAAGCTTTGAAAACGAGTTTCATCACGGGCCAGAGTACGGTGTGACTGCTATGTTTGTTTCCCCTTCATAAGCCCCCCCCTTTATTGACTCCTTCCCTGTAAGCAACCCACCCTCTCCCTTCGATTACAGCTTGCTTAAGGAAATAAAGTCACTATCGTTTAAAAATCATGTATTTATTATTAAAAAGTAATTATAAAAAGAGGCAGAGAACTGACAAGGTATCCTGGGTGTGGTTTGGGAGGAGGATTGGAGGGAAGGAAAAGGCCATTAAAAACATTTCAAAGTAATGACAGCCTTTTGGTTGGACTGTCCACAGGGGTGGAGTGGGCGGGTGCACAAAGCCTTCCCCCACGCGTTCTTACACGTCTGGGTGAGGAAGATATGGAACATGGTGAGTGGTGAGAGTGGTTACACAGGGCCTGCAGCGGCACTCTGTGATCCCGCTGCTCTTCCTGAAGATCCACCAGACGTCAGAGGATATCAGTGTGATTACGCAGCAGCTCCAGCGTTGCATCCCGCCACCGCTGATCTTCCTGCCTACATCTCTGATCTTCCTGCCGCCACCTCTCATCTTGAGTGTCTCTCCTGTCCTCACGTTCATCCCTCCTATCCTCACGTTGGTCCGTCCTGTCCTCACGTTCACTAGCATCTTTCCTGTACTTTGCTACCATGTCCTTCCACTCATTCAAATGAGCTCTTTCATTGCGGGTTACTTCCATGATTTCTGAGAACATTTCGTCTCACATCTTCTTTTTCCTCCGCCTTATCTGAGAGAGCCTTCGGGATGGAGTAGGGAGGATTGAAGAATGTGCAGCTGCATGAGGGAGGGAAAAAAGGGAGAGAAGTATTTAAAAAGATACATTTTACAGAACAATGGTTATACTCTTTCACAGGGAACAACACTATTCACCTTAGATAGCACATGTGATTTCACTACAAGGTCGCATTTTGCATCTTAATATTGAGTGCCTGCGGCTCTGGCATTACAGATCTCACAGATGCAGGTCCGGGCATCAGAATTCAGCTTGCATCCGGCCATGGGAAGCCATTGTCTTTTGGCTTCTCCAGCCTTCATATACACAATGCCCTCTTTCCTGTTAACATGTGACAGCAGAAGCCAACCCCCTCATCCAATTCTGTGGGATGATTGCTTTACCCTTCCCCCCACCGCATAGCTGGTATCATGGAAGATCACTGCTAACCGCTCCGCTTTCCTCCCCCCAATGCGTGGCTGGTAGCTGGGAAGATTCCTGCTAGCCAAATGCAAAAAAGCTCTGCGCTATCCTTCCTTCCCTCCCCCCGCTTGGCTACGTGCAAGGAAGGATTTCTTTTAAGCAACAGCCCAGTAGGAAAATGGCCATCTCTGTCCCCTTAATTAAATTCCTGAATTTCAACCAGGTTACCATGAACGATATCACTCTGCTGAGGATAACAGACCGAGATAAAGAACGGATGTCTCTTGAATGCCAGCAATCACCGGGACCATACGCAGCTATGCTTTGTCATGCAATGATACCCGATTACTTGCTACATGCATGGCGTGGTAAAGTGTCCTACCATGGTGGATGGAACAAGACTGTCTTGCCCAGAAACCTTCTGCAAAGGCTTTTGGAGTACCTCCAGGAGCGCTTCATGGAGATGTCCCTGGAGGATTTCCGCTCCATCCCCAGACATGTTAAAAAACTTTTCCAGTAACTTTACTGGCCACGAACGCATCCCAAGCCCTCGTGGCAAATCAATCATTAAAAAACGCTTGCTTTTAAACCGTGTTTTATATTTACAAAGGTACACTCACCAGAGGTTGCTTCCATGGCTTCACTGTCTGGACTAGTGGCTTGGGAGGGCTGGGAGGGTAATTCCGTCTGGGTCACAAAAAGCTCCTGGCTGTTGGGGCTAACGGAGTGCTGTGTGCTCGCTGCAAGGTCATCCTCCTCTTCCTCCTCCTCCTCCTCATCTTCCCCCTCTGCAAAATCCTCAGCCATGGTTGAGATTACAACCCCCACCTCGGAATCCACGGACAGGGGTGGGGTAGTGGTGGCAAAGCCCCCTAAAATTGCATGCAGCTCAGCGTAGAAGCGGCATGTTTTTGGCCCTGACCTGGACCTTCCGTTTGCTGCTTTGGTTTTCTGGTAGGCTTGTCTGAGCTCCTTAACTTTCACTCTGCACTGCACTGAGTCCCTGGTGTGACCTTTTTCCATCATAGCCTTGGAAACGTTTTCAAATATTTTTTCATTTTGTCTTTTGGAACGGAGTTCTGTTAGCACTGAATCCTCTCCCCATATAGCGATCGGATCCAGTACCTCCCGTGCGGTTCATGCTGGAGCTCTTTTTTGATTCTCAGGAGACTGCATTGTTACCTGTGCTGATGAGCTCTGTGTGGTCACCTGTGCTGATCACAGCTCCACGCTGGCCAAACAGGAAATGAAATTCAAAAGTTAGCGGGGCTTTTCCTGTATACCTGGCAAGTGCATCCGAGTTAAGATTGCTGTCCAGAGTGCTCACAGTGGTGCACTGTGGGATACCGCCCGGAGGCCAATACCGTCGATTTGCGGCCACACTAACCCTAATCCGATATGGTAATATCAATTTTAGCGCTACTCCTCTCGTCGAGGAGGAGTACAGAAAGCGATGTAAAGAGCCCTTTATATTGATATAAAGGGCCTCGTAGTGTGGACAGGTGCGGCCTTAAATCGATTTAACACTGCTAAAATCGGTTTAAAAACATAGTGTAGACCAGGCCTAAGACTGAGGGGATTACTGCTAGGGAGCTGCACCCCAGGTAAAGGGGCACCGGGTCCTGGGAAGCACATGGGTCCAGAGGACAGGTGGATCACCAGCCTGCAGAGGGCACTCTGGAGCTGGAACTGAGCTAATTCCCAGAAATCACCAGCAGGAGGCTCCGCAGGGATAAGTCCGCATGTCTACACCAGCCCATATCTGATACTGGAGCATGACCCATATTTGCCTTGCAAATTTTGTGGCATGCTGTCTTAGCCATCTAATGGCAATACCCATAGTTTGTAATATTCTACATTTCTTATTCTCCTTCTTCAGGGCTACAGACTCAGCCCTAGTCTTACTGACTCCAGGCCCCGTTTCCCCACTTGCCAAATGAGTGGCTGGGGTCACCACTGTTGTTAGTGCTGCAGAGTGTTTTTAAGGCTGCTAAGTTTTTAATGATGCTAATGTGGTGTTCTTGGAGCTCCAGTGTGATCTGCATGAGCAAAGAGTGCAGCGTGCTGATTCAGCATACCTCCATGTTATTCATAAGAAAGACCGCAGGCTCAGTTTGGGGGTGAAGGCACTCGGCCAGGTGTATTGCCGATGAAGCATGGTACTAGTGCCCCATAGGAGCTACAGGTGCACTAACACATGATTCTGGGATTCCGTCATGGTCACCTCTGCTAATGAGCTCTGTGTGGTCATCTGTGCTGATCAGCTCGCCACGCTGGCCAAACAGGAAATGAAATTCAAAAGTTCGCAGGACTTTTCCTGTCTACCTGGCCAGTGCATCTGAGTTGAGAGCACTGTCCAGATCGGTCACAATGTTGCACTCTGGGATAGCTCCTGGAAGTCAATACCATTGAATTGTCCACACAACCCCAAATTCGACCCGGCAAGGCCGATTTCAATGCTAATCCCCTCGTCAGGGCTGGAGTAAAGACATAGATTTTAAGAGCTCTTTACATAAAAAAAAAAGGCTTCGTCATGTGGATGAGTGCAGGGCTAAGTCGAGGTAACGCTGCTAAATTCGACCTAAAATCGTAGTGTAGACAAGGCCTAAGTATCTCTGTGTTAAGCACACTTGGTTCAGCAGCTCTGACTCCAGCAGCCTCCTTGTAACATCACAACCACACTGTGATCTCTACCAACCTTGGTAATTACTAGCCAAGTGACCCCGACACACCCTAGTCCCAAATTTCCCCCAAACCATCTACCCTGAAATGTCCAGCCCTCTCCTGAAACATTTAGAGAAGTAATAATAAGGCCCATTGCTGCCTTAAGGAGACAAAAGTACAGTAAACTGTGGCTTTAGCTATAGTTAACAATCATTTCAATTCAAACACAGCACTGGGTTGGTTTAGATAAAAAATAAAACATGTTTATTAATTAAAAAAGAGGTTCCAGATGAGTTCAAGCATAAGGGACAAAGTCAGAAATGGTTACAAGAAAGCAACTAAAAATGAAAAACGCTTCTATTGACTCAGACCTAGCAAAACTGCAGTCTTGGTTCAAGGTAAGATTCTTACCACACTTCCTTGCAGCAAGATGGCTGTCCAATCCCTTGGTCAGGATCTCCCGCTAAGTCCGCCAAAAAAATTGAATTTTAAATATCATAAGCCCCCCTCCATGCTTCTAATGGGATCATAACCCATCATTTCCTTCTTTATAACATTGAGAATAGTTCAGCTGAATGAAGATGGATATTTTTGACTGAAATATCCAGAGTTAGGCCCAGCCTGAGCCATTCAGGTCAAGAAGGGCTTGTGTTGTGGGATTCTGACTCTGGTCCATCTCTAGAAACCTTGCCCTTGCCATGTTTGCCTGTGATTTCCCCCTGTCTGCTGGATGGTTCAATTTCCAAAAAAGTGGCCAATGACTTAATGGGAGCTGGGAATTGAGTTCCCTTCTTGTATTGTGAGATGGTCTCTCTGGGTCAGGGCTGGTCCTTGGTCTCCGCTGAGTCTCCTAAAGGAGCCGATTAGCTCAGATGCATTGGTTGGAGGCGGGGAGGTGGAATCTCTGTATTTTTGCACATAACCCTGAGAAATGTCGTCCACTCTTTTTACAGGGTCAGAAAGTGGACAGCTTCTGGGCACTACTCTATTGGACTGATCTGAAGAAGGTCCCTAATGAGGAAGGGACCAACCTTGTTCCCTGTGCCCTGAGCCAGACAATCCCTGTTTACACTGAGCTGTCTGTGATAGTCACATGTGAATGTGGTGTGAAATGAGACCTCGTTTGCTTCCGAGTGGCCAGTGTAGGGTTAAAGATAAGAACTGTCACACTTTCTCAGGACACTGAAGCTGCGTCTGCTCACAATCCTTGCTCCCATGTTCAGCTTCTGCACAGTGTACAAGGACCATCCCAACAGCTCAGGAATGCAGGTAGCAATGGCAACTAAAACAAGCAGACTGTGCGGGTTTCCTGAGAGCCACCTATGGGGAGCACACTGCTCCGGTTGTCCCCAGTGGGGCACTGGAGTGGATTCAGGGGGAAATAACTCAACTGAATGGGCTGGACACATCCCTGCTGTGAGTGGGATTTCATCTGTAGAGTTACACCAGGAAAGCATTTGACCGCCATGGGCTTAGGGAAGACAATGTAATTGACTGCCGTGCCCTCTGGAACTGTAGCTGAAATAATGCACCGAAGAATGAAAAATGATAAAACTGATTTAGCATTGCTCCAAATCTTAAAGTACATTTTGAGGGCCCTGAGATGCCTACCAGACACTCTGCATCTGCTTGTCTTTCCCTTGCCTGAAAGTTTCAGCCACTCTAGAAAGTACATATTTATATATTTAAGTAACAAAAATGTAAAGCTCTGGCAGTGGCTTCACCCTACCCTATCCCATTCTGTGCAAACAGCTTCAGCCATTCCCAGGCCGGCACCCTGGGAAATTTGTTCTCCATATCAAATTCAATCCTTGATCTCTCTTGAGAGACCGACCAGTGTGGTGCCGATCACTGCGCACAGAGGGCCAGTTTGCATGATATGTCCTTCTGCCCACAAGGAACTGACTGGAATGTTCAGTTCATTACAGCAGCCCACCCAAAACTCAGTGATTAGGCCACAGCCTCTTATTAGCACATTGGTCTCAGTTTTCAAAAGCAACTGGAGATTTTGGGTGTCCAAGGTGAGACACTTTTAACTGCTCCTGACCCACAGAAAATGCTGAGGACCTGCCCTCTGAAAATCAGGCTCATTTTAAAGTGTCTCTTTTCTGGGGGTGCCCACTTGAGTCACCCAAGTCACTAATAAATTCTGAAAGTTTATACTAGGCCCCCTTTTCCCTGTGTTCATATTATTAAGGACCAGCTCCTTCCCTGGGGTACATTTATTGGTCTCAAAAGGTGGAGCCCCAAGTGCCCTAGTCAAAGTCCCTATGTCCATTGCAGTCACTTGGCATGACTGATTTCTCAGGAAACATGCTGTCCAGACCGTGTGGGTCGTGAGGTCTAGGTTTAATTCCTGGGTCTGCTGCAGACTCACTAGATGAGATTGGCCCAATTCATTTCTCCCTGAGTGCTTCACTCTGTGTATTGTCCTGTTATAAGCAGTACTGAGGAGAGAAATCTGGGACACCAAACCTTCCACCTCTTAAGCCCTCATCACGAGGGACTTTCCTTTCCAGACATTTCCTACCTGAACAGTGCCTAGTGCAGTCGTTCAGTCCCCGAATCTCCAAGCCAATCAGAGTCAACATCCAAGGTCTCCTTGGTCAATGAGGAGTTATAAGAATTACAATTGCCGTTCATGGTTTGTTGTTTTTTTTTGGACCATCTTCCTCAGTAGTGGAAAGGGTAGAAGTGCATCAAGTAGGTCCTGCAATCAACTGTCCAATAAGGCATCTGTCCCCAGGGTTCTGGGGTATGCTTCCCTTTTTATGTATGGCAGCCTCTTTGCATTCATATGATTCGCAAACAGGTCAGTTGAAGGAAGGCTGAACATCGGAACAATGAGATCACAAACCTCTTGATTCAAGTACTATGCAGAGCTGTTGACCTTGTACCTGCTGGGTTGATCTTGCGCCTTGCTGCAGACCTGTTGCTAAGGTGATCTTTGGCATAGAGTGCCCTGAGAGAAAAGAAGAATTGTTCTGCTCACCTCATTATTTTCCTTGCTTCCATGTCTAGCACCAGACTCCTTGTTCCTCGTCTTTTCGCTGGCTGTTTGAATATGAAACTGTTGTCATATTGTCTGACTGAACCTGGATCTGGTTCCCCCTGAGGGTGGGCTGGAACTTTTGACCACTCTCCAATCCAGAAGGTTTATGCTGTGAACCTTTTCCTCCTGGCTCCACAGACCCTGGGCTGTTTGGGTCTCTCAAGTGAGATTGCCAGCCCTTCAGCCTAGTGCCCATTGTGAGAACTAAGAGGAATAGAAGGCAGATGGTCATTCCATAGCAGACATTGTCATGAACTGACCCCCACTGTAAAGAGTTGAACACTAGTTTCAGAACCCATACTTGATCTTTCATGCATTATAGGAAGTTATCCCACTGTCATAATCAAGGCTTGAAGATGTCTGATATGTGACTGTGCCCATGGAGTGATCCCTATGCATGACACTAGAAGTCCTAGCAGTTGTAAGCCTCCTGCAGCTCTCAAAGATGATGCTAAATGCCTGGATTTTCTGAAATCTTCCTAATGATTGGTGGGTCCCTGCTTTATTTCCACCAATAGGTGAGTTATTCTGCTGGGGTGGAACCAGGGAACTTTTCCACTAACAAAGCTGTGCACCTGGAATAGACTCAACATCTGAGAGGTGGCTTTGCACACTGCTGATTTTAGATTGAGCTCTGATCAGAATGTAATCCAGGAAAGGTTACAGATGAGCTCCCTGTGACCCGAGTCACTACTGGCCATAATTTGCACCCTTGTGGTCCATTACTAAGGAAGCATGCAGGGATATGGAGAAGGGAATCTCCTTTTTATGAACAGAAAGGGTCCTTCCAGGGTAAGGTAGAAGCACATTTCCAGATACTGTTGAGTGGGGGAAGATTGCACAGCTGCCACTTTTGGGCTTCTGTGTGCTCTGTTTTGTTCTATGACTGGAGGAATGTTAACGGAACACTTTGGCCTTGGCTATACTTGCGAGTTAGTGCGCAATAAAGGAGACCCATGCACTGGATATGAGTCAGCAGTGTGCCCTTGTTGCCAAGAAGGCCAATGGCATATTGGACTGTATTAGTAGGAGCACTGCCAGCAGATCAAGGGAGGATCAAGGGAAGTGATTATTTCACTCTATTCGGCACAGGTGAGGCCACATCTGGGGTACTGCATCCAGTTTTGGTCCCCCCACTACAAAAGGGATGTGGACAAATTGGAGAGAGTCCAGTGGATGGCAACGAAAATTTATTAGGGGGCTGGGGCACATGACTTATGTGGAGAGGCTGAGGAAACGGGGGTTATTTAGTCTGCAGAAGAGATGAGTGAGAGGGGATTTGATAGCAGACTTCAACTAACTGAAGGAGGATCCCAAAGGGGGAGGAGCACAGCTGTTCTCAGTGGTGGCAGATGACAGAACAAGAAGCAATGGTCTCAAGATGCAGTGGGGGAGTTCTAGGTTGGATATTAGGAAATACTATTTCACTAGGAGGACGGTGAAGCACTGGAATGGGTTCCCTAGGGAGGTGGGGGAATCTCTTCCTTAGAGGTTTTAATGGTCAGGCTTGACAAAGCCCTGGCTGGGATGATTTAGTTGAAGTTGGTCCTGTTTTGAGCAGGGGGTTGGACTAGATGTCCTCCTGAGGTCTCTTTCAACACTAATATTCTATTATTCTAACCTGAACTATAATCGTAACAGTGCTGCTGCACCACTCTAATAACTGAGACAGTCCCTGCCCCAGGGAACTCACAGTCAAAGGACATGTCTACACTTAAAATACTGCATCGGCACAGCTGCGATGCTGTAGCACTTAGTGAAGATGCTCCTATGTGAGAGGCAGTAGCTATGATGATGGGAGAAGCTCTCCCACCAACCTAGTGCTGTCTACACTGGGGGTTAAGTCAATATAACTACATTGCTCAGGAGTGTGAATTTTTCACACCCCTGAGTGATGTTGTTATTACCAATATAGGTCTGTAGTGTAGACCTGGCTTAAGAGAACTGGTGGATATTTGCAAGGGTTGTGCAGGGTTTGGGGTGCATTCTCAGAACTGGAAGCATGGGGAGGGCTGGGTGAAGAGGCAATCCTGGGGTGTAGCAGGACTGGGTGGCACTGGCAGATCTGGGGGGTGCAAGGGACTGGGGTATATTGGTAGAGCTGTAGGGTGCAGGGAGGTGGAGGTGGGGTTGTAGAGGTTGGCAGAGCTGGGGTTGTAGAGGTTGGATACACTGACTGAGTTGGAGGTGCAGGGGTTGGGATGCACTGCCGGAGCAAAGGGGTGCTGTGCCTCCCTCATTTGAGCCCCCACCTTCCCCCACCTACCAACCTTTCCCATTTATCCCCCTACCAATAACACCCTCTCCTTGTAAAAGCAGCAAAGAGTCCTGTGGCACCTTGTAGACTAACAGACATATTGGAGCATGAGCTTTCGTGGGTGAATACCCACTTCGTCGGATCCGATGAAGTGGATATTCACCCACGAAAGCTCATGCCCCAATACGTCTGTTAGTCTATAAGGTGCCACAGGACTCTTTGCTGCTTTTACAGATCCAGATGAACACGGCTACCCCTCTGATACCCTCCCCTTGCCGCAGTCCCAAACCCCTCTTCCCCTGTTCCCCACTCCTCTGCCCCCAATTACCCTTCCCCTCTCAGGAAACATTCACATGTCTAATTTGTCACCCAAATGCTTTGATTACATTCTCTCCCACAAAAAAAAATTGCCACCCAGGACTCAAACTATAACAACTTCCTGCCATTCAGCCCAAAACTTCTATTGTCTTAGGTGAGGGCTTTTGGTTAACTCATTGTTAGTTATGCTAATTGAAGGGTGAGTTTACAGCCATCAATCACAGTGAGGTCTGTGGTTGATCCAGTCATTAGTACCATGCAGTTTAACAGTCCAAGGCAGCAGAAGGAAAATGGGAATTATGGAGGGGCTTATAACTCTGAAATCCTTAGTCAAATGACAACAAATTTGGTACTCTAATGACACCCCATGCCCACATGAGGCACACCAAATTTCAAAGCAATCTGAGTAACCATTCAGCTTTTAGTGATCATACAAAAATGAGCTTCAATGAGCTACAAAATGGCAGGAAAAGAAACCCTCTAGCTCTTCTTCTGTATTGGCACAAGTTCACAGTAAAATGTATACATTTTCTTAAATTTAATTCTCAATTTGAGTCCCTCAAAGATTTAATGGGGGCCATGTACTACATTGGGTAAAACTCAACAGCTTGCGACCATTTTGACCAGCATCACATGAATAGTTTGCTCTAGCTATGAGCAAAATAAACAAACCTAAAAACTTTTAACTGGGCTCATATCTCCACAACCCTTAGCTCAAATTACCCCAAATTTAGGTCACTAACCTACCCTGCGCCCTCCTAAGGCACATTAAATGTCAATGAAATTTGACTAAGTATATCTTTTTTTTTAAAGAGAGGTGGAACTTTAAACAAAAGTCATGATGTAACCTTCACTATCGGGGTATTGCTGTGTAGTTATAATATTCATCAGTTCATTTACTGTTTGAGTACCCATCTCATAGGTTTCTATTAACCATGTTATTGGAATATTCCATGAGCATTGAGATGAGATTGTGATGTCCAGCAATGAGAATCTCAGATACAGGAACAAACAAAAAACTAGCCATCACGGCACAGATATTCAGCTCTTGTCACCTGGCCAGGTTCCATAGCACTATGCCAATTTACAGCCTCTGAGGAACTGGTCTAATCGACTTCAGTGGGGCTGGGGCTGATTTACACAACAGCTGTTTGGGGATCTGGACCCGTTGACTCCAAGGCAGCTAGAGGTGATTTACAAAAACTGGGGCTCTGACCCATTCACTCCAGTGAAGCTACCCTGATTTGAACTAGCTGAGGATCTGAACCACTGATTCCAATAGATCTAGGGCTGATTTATACCCCCTGGGGATCTGGCCCTTTGTCTTTCATTCTCTGATATGAATGTCTAGTGTGAATGTAACACTTTTAAACAGGGCATCTGCAGCCAAAGGAGACTTTTATTTTAGTGTTGTCTGCAGAAAGGAAAATGTAACTACTGAAAGAAAGAAAGAAAGAAAGAAAGAAAGAAAGAAAGAAAGAAAGAAAGAAAGAAAGAAAGAAAGAAAGAAAGAAAGAAAGAAAGAAAAGCTGGGCCATTCATCCCAATAGAAGCTGAAGATCAGATACCGAAAATCTCCACAACATGGAATTCCTCCAAAGTTCTGTCCCCAATGGAAATGAATCACTATCACCTTAACAAGTTACACTTACAATTAATCCTAATGGACAAAGCACTAGGAAAGAGCAGACTGCTTACAAACTTTTGACTCTTCTTTGGTTCAGTTTCACAGGCAAAGAATATGGATTGGAAACTGCATCATGGGCCAGATCCCCATATGGTGTAAATGGATATAGCTCCATGGAAGTCAGTGAGCCAGATCCCCACTGGTGTAAACAGCCCTTGATACTCTGAAGTCAATGGAATTTTACACCATCCATTTACAGCAGCTCAGGACTTGGTCCTTAGTTTTTAGTGTTTGCCTCTGAGTACCTCTCAGTGACCAACTTCAAGCAGCCAGGACAGCCTGAGCTGAGGGTTCCTCTGGGGCTGCATCCCAAGAGTTGCTGATGCAATGCAGGAGAAAAGCCTCTCTGCTCACTCTGAGGTAATTATGTGGAGTTAATGAAGGAACAGACTATTCCAGGCCAACTGAGGCTCTGGTGCCACTAGGCTCTTAGCTATTGTAGGTCACATGTCTGTTCTACTAATTTATATTTATTTTGCCATCCTGTGGGAACCGCCTTTGTGACTCAGCCCTGCCTTGTTTTAGCCAAGGGTCCTTCCAGGGATGCTGCCATCATGTGAGATTCAGGGCAGGTGATGATCCCCCTCAATGAGGTTAGGACCAGCTAGTGCAGGTTGTCAAGGTGGTTTGCTCCAGAGGTGAGATCAGAGCTGGGCTCACAGCCCGGGAGACTGGATTCAGCTATTTAACCCCAGAACATGAACATCATGGGCTGCGACTGTGTCTGAAGTATACGCAAGCCGGCATCAGCTCTAGAGCTGGGAGGGGCTTTCATTCCCTGATCTCATTTAGTCCATCACCTCTTACCCAAGCCTGACCTAGGAGGGAAGAAGGGAGCACCCGTCTGTGGTAGGAACTCCAGAGAGACGCTGCAACTCAGGACATCCAGTGAAGGGGCGCGACAACAGCACGAATACAGTGATGGGGGCATGAGAGAGAGAGAGAGAACCAAACAATCCTGGCAGTGGGTGGATGGATAGATAGAAAGATAGATAATGACCAATGATTCTTAACACTGCAAGATCAAATGCACTGCAAATTGGGATAAAGAAGAAGGGCAAGAGCATATTTGGCTACATACTGGCTAACCTAGTGAGGAGGGCTTTAAACTAGGTTCAACAAGGGCAGGTGACCAAAGCCCACAGGTAAGTCAAAAACATGGAGACCTGGGAGAAGGGTCGGAATCTGGGGGGAGCATGGGCTGCTATAACAGAAATAAGGGAGAGACGAGACAGAACTGGGGATGAGGAATCAAATCAGTATCTTAGATGTCTGTATACTAATACGAGACATATGGAGAATAAGCAGGAAGAACTCAAAATGCTAGTAAATAAACACAACTATGACATAGTTGGCATCATGAAGACTTGGTGGGATAATACGCATGACTGGAATATTGGTATAGAAGGATACAGTTTGGTCAGGAAAGACAGACAGGGAGAAAATGGAGGAGGTGTTGCCTTATGTATTAAAAATGTATACACTTGGACTGAGGTTCAGATGGAAATAGGAGACAGACCTGTTGAAAGTCTCTGGGTAAGGATAAAAGGGGTAAAAAACAAGAGTGATGTCATGGTAGGGATCTACTACAGACCACCTAACCATGAAGAAGAAGAAGTGGATGAGACTTTTTTTAAACAACTAACAAAATCATCCAAAGCACAGGACTTGGTGGTGATGGGGGACTTCAACTACCGAGACATCTGTTGGGAAAAATAACACAGCAGAGAACAGATTACCTAACAAGTTCTTGGAATACATTGGACACAGTTTTTTTTTATTTCAGAAGGTGGAGACAGCTACTAGGGAAGAGACTGTTCTAGATTTGATTTTAACAAACAGGGAGGAACTGGTTGAGAATTTGAAAGTGGAAGGTGGCTTGGGTGAAGGGGATCATGAAATGGTAGAGTTCATGATTCTAAGCAATAGTAGGAGGGAAAACAGCACAATAAAGACAATGGATTTCAGGAAGGCAGACTTTTTAGCAAACTCAAGCAGTTGGTAGATCAAATCCCATGGGAAGCAAGTCTAAGGGGAAAAACAATTGAAGACTGTTGGCAGTTTTTCAAAGAGACATTATTAAAGGCACAAAAGCAAACTATCCCACTGTGTAAAAAAGATAGGAAGTATGGCAAGAGACCACCCTGGCTTAACCAGGAGATCTTCAGTGATCTAAAAATCAAAAAGAGTCATACAAAAAGTGGAAACTAGGTCAAATTACAAAGGATGAATATGAAGAAATATCACAAGTGTGTGGGGACAAAATTAGAAAGCTCAAGGCATAAAACAAGGTCAAACTAGCTGGGGACATAAAGAGTAACAAAAGAACATTCTACAAATACATTAGAAGCAAGAGGAAGACTAAGGACAGGGCAGGCCCATTACTCAATGAGGGTGGAAAACAATAACAGAAAATGTGGAAATGGAAGAGATGCTTAATGACTTCTTTGTTTTAGTTTTCACCAAGAAGCTAGGTGGCGACTGAAAGTCTAACATAGTGAATGCCAGTAAAAGTGAGGTAGGATCAGAGGCTATGATAGGGAAATAATTATTTAAGCATGTTATATGCCTTCAAATGACCAGGGCCTGATGAAATGCGTTCTAGAATACTCAAGGAGCTGACTGAGGAGATATCTGAGCCATTAGCGATTATCTTTGAAAAGTCATGGAAGATGGGAGAGATTCCAGAAGAAGGGCAAATATAGTGCCAATCTTTAAAAAGGGAAATAAGGACGACCTAAGGAATTACAGACCAGTCAGTTTAACTTCTGTGCCCAGAAAGATAATGGAGTAAATAATTAAGCAATCGATTTGCAAACATCTAGAAGATAATGAGGTGATAAGTAACAGTCAGCATGGATTTGTCAAGAACAAATCATGTCAAACCAACCTGATATTTTTTCTGACAGGGTAAAAAGCCCTTTGGACAGGAAAGAAGCAGCCGATGTGGTATATCTTGACTTTAGTAAGGCTTTTGATACTGTCTGGCATGACCTTCTCATAAACAAACTAGGGAAATACAACCTAGATGGGGCTACTATAAGGTGGATGCATAATTGGTTGGAAAACTGTTCCCAGAGAGTAGTTATCAGTGGTTCACAGTCATGCTGGAGGGCTGTAACGAGTGGGGTCCCACAGGCATCGGTTCTGGGTCTGGTTCTGTTCAATATCTTCTTCAATGATCTAGATAATGGCATAGAGGGTACACTTATAAAGTTTGCAGATGATACCAAGCTGAGAGGGGTTGCAAGTGCTTTGGAGTATAGGATTATAATTCAAAATGATCTGGACAGACTGGAGAAATGGTCTGATGTAAACAGGATGAAATTCAATGAGGACAAAAGCAAAGTACTCCACTTAGGAAAGAAGAATCAGTTGCACATATACAAAATGGGAAATTACTGTCTAAGAAGGTGTACTTTGGAAAAGCATCTTTGGGTCATAGTGGATCACAAGCTAAATATGAGTCAACAGTGTAACACTGTTGCAAAAAACCCAAACATCATTCTGGGATGTATTATCAGAAGTGTTGTAAGCAAGATTCGAGAAGTAATTCTCCTACTCTACTTCATGCTGATTAGACCTCAGCTGGAGTACTGTGTCCAGTTCTGGGCTACACAGTTCAAGAAAGATGTGGACAAATTGGAGAAAGTCCAGAGAAAAGCAACAAAAATGAATAAATGTTGAGAAAACATGACCTATGAGGGAAGATTGAAAAAAAATAGTTTGTTTAGTCTAGAGAAGAGAATACTGAGAGGGGACATGATAAACAGTTTTCAAGTACATAAAATGTTGTTACAAGGAGGAGGGAGAAAAATTGTTCATCTTAACTCTGAGGATAGGACAAGAAGCAATGGGTTTAATTTGCATCAAGGGAGGTTTAGGTTGGACCTTAGGAAAAACTTACTGACTGTCAGAGTGGTTAAGCACTGAAATAAATTGCCTAGAGAGGCTGTGGAACCTCCTTCACTGGAGATTTTTAAGAGCAGGTTAGACAAACACCTGTCAGGGATAGTCTAGATAATACTTGGTTCTGCCATGAGTGCAAGGGACTGGACTACATGACCTCTTGAGGTCTCTTCAAGTTCTATGATTCTATGAAAGTATGTTTTCTATTTCAATTAAATATGCTAGATTATTAATATACAGGGAAAATTTAATATCAGAATTATGAAAGCCATTAGAACTCTTTAAGATTTTAACTATCAAATTATGCAGACATCTAGAGATGATCAAATTTTAAAAAAAAATTCATCAGAAAAAATTAACTTTTCATTGAGGTTGTGAGAACCAAACAGTTTCATCCTAAAACTGTTGGAAACTCAAAAATTATTAGTCATAATAAAAAAAGTTTTCATTTTTATGGCTAGCAGAGTCTTTCCCTGAAAATGTATTCAATTTTCCTTTGAAATAAAGCAGAAATTGTGTGACTACTCCTAACTGGAAACTTAGCTTTGAGCCAGGGTGGGGAACATGAATATTTTCAAATAACACCACAATTTCCAACCTATTCCCTCAACTGCAATTTTTTTAATGTCTTTCAAAGCTTCAGGATGGTAAAACTAAGTAAGTAGTGAAGTTGGAAGCCCACACAATATGTTTCAAACATCCTAACCTCTCTAAACTGAAGCACAGGGAGCTGAAGCCCCCAGACAATGCTTGTCTATCTTAATCCTACCCAAGGAAATACAGGAGGTTGATGGAACTAAAACCCAGCTCTCCTCTTCTACCATCATAGCCTCTGTCCCACACTGCAGTCTGCTAAACAAAAATACTGTCCACATGTGCACAGAACATACACCTAGGAAGAAACAGTCCATCCCCAAAAGAGTTTACATTCAAAGGAGACAAGACAGACAAATGGAGGGAGGGGAAAGAGAGGCAGAAGTGACTGCCCCAAGGTCACAGTGAAGGTCAGTGGCAGAGCCAAGAGTAGAACCCAAGTCTCCTGACTGCCACTGACCCGCACAGTACAGACATAAAGTCACAGAGGGAAACAATACAACCTAGCAGTAACTGAACAATGCTACCAGCCCATCATCACCCAGAGATGGAAATGCAACTACGATTTGGTGCCATAAATCAATGTGTAAACAGGCAGCTGGCCATCTGTGTGGTGTTGAGATGGAATCATCACAGAGGAGCTGCCATATGGGACTCCGGATAAGTCTACACTGCATTTCCCAGGAAGTGAGAATCAGGCTGTGTGGGCATTTTAGTTTCATGGCCAAGTTATCAGCCTGGTGTCTGTAGCACTAGGGGCAAAACGTTGGCTAACATTGTTGGATTTGAGTTGTACTTTGTTCCATCCTCCATACTACATTTGATCAAACCACATATTGGGCCAGATCCTCAGACGGTGTATACTGATTGAGCTACATTGACTTTAAGGGAGTGATGCTAATTTACACTCCTGTGATAACACAGCAAAGTAGTGCTCTGTTTGTGAGCATTGAGGAACACTAGCTACTCCAGTCAATAGAAGTGATGAATGCTGTGCACCTTTGACATTCACATCATGAGAGATTATGGAGAGGGGAATCAGGGTCACTCCGTCTCTCACTATAATCCTGACCATTGCCCTTGTCTTTCCCTCTACCAGCAAGACACTATGAACTAAGAAAGAAAATGTCCAACCAAACCAACATAACTGAGTTCCTTCTCCTGGGTTTCTCTGACATTCGGGAGTTGCAGATTTTGCACTTTGTGATGTTTCTAGTGATTTATCTGGCAGCCATGATAGGGAATCTTCTCATCATCATGGTTGTAGCCCTAGACCACCACCTTCACAGCCCCATGTACTTCTTCCTGATGAATTTGTCCATCCTAGACCTCTGCACGATCTCTGTCACCGTCCCCAAATCCATGGCTAATTCCCTCATGAACACCAGGTCCATTTCCTATTGTGGATGTGTTGCCCAAGTCTTTTTCCTCGTCTTCTTTGCTGTATCTGACTTCGCCTTACTCACTGTCATGGCGTACGATCGATATGTTGCAATCTGCAAACCACTGCACTATGAGACTATAATGAACAGGAGAGCTTGTGTCCAAATGGCAGCCAGTGCCTGGATCAGTATAATTGTCTATTCTTCATTGCACACCAGGAACACATTTGCAATCTCCTTCTGTGGTGGTAATGAGGTGGATCAGTTCTTCTGTGAAATTCCCCAGCTACTCAAGCTCGCCTGCTCTGACGTATCTTGGTGAAGTTGAGGTACTCATCTTGAGCGCATGCTTAGGCTTAAGCTGTTTTGTTCTTATAATTCTGTCATACACTCAAATCTTCAAAACAGTGCTGAGAATCCCCACGGAGCAGGGTCGGCATAAAGCCCTATCCACTTGCCTGCCTCACCTCATTGTGGTCTCCTCGTTTGTTTCCACTGGCATCTTTGCATACTTGAAACCCACCTCCAGCTCTCCATCAGGTCTGGATCTCACGGTGGCTGTTCTTTATTCTGTGCTGCCACCAGTGATGAATCCGATCATCTACAGCATGAGGAACAAGGAAATCAAAGCTTCCCTGAGGAAACTCATTGGATGGTGGTTATTCAGCAAGAATAAAGAGTCTATATTTCTTTTATGAACATTGATTTTATCTGTGTTTCTTTACAAACACAATCCACTGATGACACTTTGTTTTGTCCCCATAAGAATATGCTGTGTGATTTTTTTCTTTTTTAATCCAAAATGCTGTATTTATAGTGGTAAATCCAGACTCGCTCCACTAAGTCAATGGAGTTTTCTAGTTTATACCAATGTAAGTAAGATGTCTATTAACACGTCTCCAGTCATAGGGAAGGAGGCAGGGGGTGGGGTGGTTAATGGATTACAGATTGTTGTAATAAGCCATAAATCCAGTGTCTCTATTCAGTCCATGATTTTTGGCATCTAGCAACGTTATGAATTTAAGATCCCAGGCCCATCCCTTGAAGGTGTTGTACAAGTTTCCTTTGGGAGTAGGACTGAGAGATCAGATATAGAATATTTTTGCAGATGTAGAATGATCACTTTATGAAAAGTATTCACCCACAGGCAATAGGGTGTTTTTGTCTTTTATTATTTTCCTATGTGAGTTCATTCAAGAGCGTAGTGATTGTTTGGTTTCACCCACATAATTGTTATTGGGGCATTTAGTGCACTGGATGAGGCATGTCCCATGTTGCAATAGGTATGTGTAGGACCCATGAATTTTGACAAATGTTTTGTGGGGGGTGCTGATCATCATAACAGTGGAGATATGTCTGCAGGTTTTATATCTGTTGTTCTGGCTGCATTGGTGTGTCCTGTTCTGTGGGGAGCTTGGTTCAGAGGATGAGCTTGAAGCAGTTGGAAGGTTGTCTGAGGGCCAGAAAAGGGAGTTCTGGAAAGATTTCTTTCAACATGTGGTCCCCATTGAGGATGGATTGTAATTGTTTGAGGATACCCTGTGTCGTCAACAGGCCAATTCACATTAAGTGGTCCCTTGAAATATATGTTTACTATTTACACTAAACAATCTGTTCCAGTTTGTATTTAGCTGTAACACTCTGAGTACATTTCCTAGACCTGAAGAAGAGCTCTGTGTAAGCTCAAAAACTTCTCTCTCTCACCAACAGAGTTTAAGGAATAAAAGATCTCACCTCATTCACCTTGTCTCTCTAATATCCTGGGATCAACATGGCGACAACACCACTGCATAAATTAGTGTTGTGTTATTCTTGATGTTGTTGAAAGGCTTATTTAAGAGGAAGGTTTTGCAATGTTTCCTAAAGAGAATCAGACTCTGGATAATGAGGCCAAATTTTGATCCCATTGAAGTAACTGGAATTTAGCCACTCACTTCAAAGGAATCATGATTTGGTCAGTGGCCAATGCACATAAGGATCCAAGTGTGGGTAAGGGTAGCCTGGAGAAAATGAATGCAACAGAGTTATAAGGGTGAGATTCCCATCTCAGCTAAACCAGAGCAGATGCAGAGTAGCTCCAGTGACACCGCCAGTTTAATACTGACAAGGTCTTGGACCAAAGACACGGGACTAAGTTCAGTAGTAACATAGACTCTGGTGCAAATTATTTGTCAGGGGTTATTTTGCTATAAAATTGGTGTGAATGGAAAAATGCCATCACATGCACCAATCTGGTATTCCGTATGCCATCCAGTGTAAATTTAGTCACATCCAAACTGAGAAAGGATCTAAGAAGTTGGCCTGTTATTAGTATTAGAATACTATCTTTTTGCATGGTTGTGTGCACTGCATATATGACAGGCAAAGGCAGAGTCTGAAATTAGATAGACAGAAAGAGAGAGGACCATTCTTTGTCCTAACACATAACCTAATTGTGTCATAATGATAGATTTATCTTTGATTGTGAATTGTTAGCTAGATAGATAGATAATGAATAGTTTATGCAAATTATTGAGACTCATTTCCTATTCAAGACTATGCCCAGATCATGATTTTATTATAAAAAATAATTATTAAACAATATTTACCAAAGAATTTCTCTCACAATATCTTACTCCACAGCTCAGCTACAAACAGTTCATCCTAAATACTTGGTGTTTGAACTTTAAGCTGTTTCAACTGGATACATTTTTAACATGCTCTGTTTCCCTTCCCTGAGTGGATCAGTTCACAGAAGCATACAAAATCAGGGTTGGAAGGGACCTCAGGAGGTCATCTAGTCCAATTAAATGTTCAAAACAGGACCAATCCCCAACTAAATCATCCCAGTCAGGGCTTTGTCAAGCCCTACCTTAAAAACCTCTAAGGAGGGAGATTCCACCACCTCCCTAGATAACCCATTCCAGTGCTTCCCCACCCTTCTAGTGAAAAAGTTTTCCCTAATATCCAACCTGAATCTCTCCCACTGCAACTTGAGATCATTACTCCTTGTTCTGTCATCTGGTTCCACTGAGAACAACGTAGATCCATTCTCTATGGAACCCCCTTTCAGGTAGTTGAAAATAGCTATCAAATCCCCCCTCATTCTTCTCTTCTGCAGCCTAAATAATCCCAGTTCCCTCAGCCTCTCCTCATAAGTCATGTGCTCCAGCCATCTGCCAATGTGATGTATACCATCATGTGCCAGCAGTGCCCATCTACCATGTACATTGGCCAAACCTAATAGCCTCTACGCAAAAGAATAAATGGACACAAATCTGACATCAGGAATCATAACATTCAAAAATCAGAAGGAAAACCCTTCAGCCTCTCTGGTCACTCACTAACAGACTTAAAGGTGGCAATTTTGCAAAAGAAAAGCTTCAAAAATGAACCCCAATGGGAAACTGTTGAACTTGAATTAATATTCAAACTAGATACCATCAAGTTAGGTTTAAATAGAGACTGGGAATGGCTGAGCCATTACACACATTGAATCTATTTCCCTATGTTAAGTATCCTCACACCTTCTTGTCAAATGCTCTCAAATGGGCTCTTGATTATCACTACAAACGTTTTTTTTTTCTCCTGCTGATAATAGCTTATCTTAATTAATTAGCCTTTTAAAGTGGGTAGGGCAACTGCCACCTTTTCATACTCTCTCTCTTTGTATATATATCTCCTCACTATATATTCCATTCTATACATCCGATGAAGTAGGCTGTAGCCCACGAAAGGTTATGCTCAAATAAGGTGACCAGACAGCAAATGTGAAAAATTGGGACGGGGGTTGGGGGATAATAGGATCCTATATAACAAAAATACCCCAAAATCTGGACTGTCTCTATAAAATCGGTCACCCTATGCTCAAATAAATTTCTTAGTCTCTAAGACCTGGGCTACACTAGCAAAGGATGGGGGTTAAACTAAGATACACAATTTCAGCTATGCTATTCACATAGCTGAATTAAGAGTAACTTAGTTCGACTTACCTGGCTGTTCCCACAGTGGTGAGTTGACTCCCGCAGCTCCCCCATCGACTCCGCTTACTCCTCCTGCCGAGGTGGAGTATGGGCATTGATTCAGGGATCAATTTATCACATCCAGATGAGATGCAATAAATTGATCCCTGATACATCAAACACTACCCACCAATCCAGCAGGTATTATAGACGTACTCTAAGGTGCCGCATGTACTCCTGTTCTTTTTGCAGATACAGACTAACAAAGCTGTTACTCTGAAACTAATCATTTGTGTTGCCCGCTGCTGGACTCTTTCCAAATTCTTCTTGTAGTGCGGCTCCCAAAACTGGACACAGTACTCCAGATGAGGCCTCACCAATGCGGAATAGATGGGAACGATCACCTCCCTTGATCTGCTGGCAATGCTCCTACTTATACAAGAAGAAGTGGGATTTGAACCTATGTCTCCATAGATAAACCAGACCATACCACCTAACTGTGGGAAAGACAGAGTCTTAGACCACTCAGCCATCCATTGTCCTATTCAGGTTCCTTAAAAAGGAAGGGACAAATTCTCAGCTGGTGTAAATTGTTATATCTCCATTGAAGTTAACAGACCTCTGAGAATTTACACAACCTGAGGATCTATTCAGAACACTCATGGGTGTGAATTTGAAATTCCTCTCCATTTAATATTTTGCACTAAGGCCCTGATCCAGCAAACCACTTCAGGACATGCTTAACTTCAAATACATGTGTAGTCCCATTGAAAACTGGAAGTTAATCTCATGCTTAAGTGTTTTGTTGGATTAGGAATAGGGCCAACTACTGTCACACTTGCCACCACCTTAATTTCTCCTCTTTCCCATTTAAATAAACTGCTACAATTGGTGCATGTAAATTTATCTCTGCTTCTGGGGTCTGGTTATTGACATAAAATAAAAGTTTATCTCAAAGCCAGTCTCTCCGGGCTGCCTTCTCTAGACTCACTGGGCCATTACACTCCTCCTGGGCTCCTAATTCCCTCTGCGGGTTCTGTTCCTGCCCTGCAGTACAGGTCACTCCAGCCAATCCTCCCCTCTGGCTGCTATGGAGAGCTTCTTCCCAAGTCCTCTCTGACCCTGGGTCCCTTCTGAGTCCCCTTCAAGAGACTCCCTGTGCCCTGAAATTCTTCTAGTCTTTACCCTTGGATCAGAGAATCAGGTCCAGCTCTTACTGCTCCTCAGGCCCATTCCAGACTCTGGGCTTCTCCAGAGAGACCTACGCTGGGTCTGTTCTACCCACTGGTCCCCCTTGCTCTGATAGATCAGGCTCCCTCCTGTGATACCTGGTCACCTGACCCAGCCACAGCCCCAAACTCAAACCTGTCACCTGGGATTGAATAACAGGGCAAAAATGAACAGAGAAAGACAAACACTGACAAGGGCTTGCTCTGAGAAAGGACACAGTGCCACTGTCCACATCATCAGTGCTATGGGGTATTATCAGGAGGGGCTCCCTGTCAGTAAATAACTACAGAGTCATTGGAGCAGGGAACTGGACCCTGGGTCTGCCACCTCCCAGGGACTGCACTAACCACCAGGCTAGAGATTCACTCTGTTGCTTCTTTTCTCTCTGTCCCAATGATATCTTTATCCAAGATAGCACAGGTCAAATTGAAGTCACCCATCTCAGAATATCCTACAGCCCTGTGGTTAGAGGACTTACCTGGGAGATGGCAGATCCCTCTTCATATCACCAAGTCCCTTTTCCTCATCAGGCAGAGGAAGGATTTGAACCAGTGGGAGTAGAGAATTTGACTTGCAACCCTGTCATATAAACTCCATCATATATTGACCCATCCCCATGTTAATCTAGCTGGGTTTTTTGCTCTAAGGGCTGTTCCTGGCCCTCCATCCTCTGATGGGGACAAACCTTCTCTGCATTTCCAGTCTAAATATACTCATGGCCAGTTTATAGTCATTTGTTCTTATGCCAACATTCTCCTTTAGCATCAAAAACTCTTCTCCATCCCTGGTGTATACCTCCCTGATCTATTTACAGACAGTGATTGTATCCCCTCTCAGCTGGTGTTTTTCTAGGCTACACAAGCCAAACTCGTCTTGTCTAAACTAAGGGCTAGCGGCATAATTTCCAGCTTACTTACTTGCACTAGCTTGATGAGCGCTAACGCGAGTACAAATAGCAGTGTATCTGTGGGGCCATGGGCATAGCTACAAACCCACCTGTGCCCTGCGGGAACGTGCTCAGCTGTGCCTCCCCTGCCACTGCCCATGTTATGGTGGCTACACTGCAGTTTATACTCACACTAGCTCTCATTGAGGTACTGCGAGTGTGTGTATGCAAGCTGGGAATCACACTCCTAGCTCATAATGCAGACAGTGCCTCATTCAGCTCTCCTGAAATAGCTCTCCATTGTCGCAATAGCAGGACCATCATTCCTAAGATTGTTCTATTTGTGTTGTGACTCATTCCATATTTACACTGATTTTTATTAAGCCACATCTTGGATGGATAGTCAGATGGTGGAAATGGAGCCATCCTTTGACTGTAAGGGCACTATATCGATTTACACTGGTGTGATGATAATGCACCTGACTTGTGGTGTGATGGTCTGAGGTGAGGAGGCAGAAGTGCTCTATCCTGTCTTTGCCCTTGCCCGTCCCTTCACAGGCAGCACACTGTGTCCTGAGAAGGAAAATGTCCAATCAAACTACTGTGACCGAGTTCCTTCTCCTGAGCTTCTCTGAGGCTTGAGAGCTGCAGATTTTACACTTTGTGGTGTTTCTAGGGATTTTCCTGGCAGCTCTGATGGGGAACCTCCTCATTATTGCAGCTGTAGCCCTGGACCACCATCTTCACACCCCCATGTACTTCTTCTTGATGAATTTGTCCACGATAGACCTTGGATTCATCTCCGTCACTGTCCCCAAGTCCATGGCCAATTCCCTGTTGAACACCAGATCCATTTCTTATTCTGAGTATGTTGTCCAGGTCTTTCTCTTCATTTTCATCACTGCGGTTGACCTTGTTTTTCTCACCATCATGGCATATGACCGCTACGTCGCCATCTGCAAACCACTACACTATGAGTCTCTGATGAACAGGAGAGATTGTATTGAAATGGCAGCCAGTGCTTGGATCAGTGGTATTTTCTGCTCTGCACTGCACACTGGGAACACATTTACATTAAACTTCTGTGGAGGCAACATGATGGATCAGTTCTTCTGTGAAATCCCACAGCTACTCAAGCTCACTTGCTCTGACTCATATCTCAATGAAGTTGGGGTTATTGCCTTTTTTGCATGTTTAACTATAAGATGCTTTGTTTTAATAATTGTGTCATATGTTCAGATCTTCACCACGGTGCTGAGAATCCCCTCAGAGCAGCGCTGGCATAAAGCCACCTCCACCTGCCTCCTTCACCTCATTGTGGTCTCCTTGTTTGTTTGCACTGGGATCTTTGCCTATGTGAAACCACTCTCCATCTGTTTATTAGGTCTGGATCTTGCGGTGGGTGTGCTCTATTCCATGGTGCCACCGATCATGAATCCAATCATCTACAGCATGAGGAACAAGAAAATTAAAGGTTCTGTGAGGAAACTGACTCAGTGAACATTATTAATCAAGAATAAAATTTCCAGATTTTTCCCATGACCATGACTTCATTCTGTCTGTCTTTACAGATAGAATAATTGTCTCCACAAGAATGTGACGTGCGATCTCTTTATGTAAAATGATGTATTCAGAGTGGTAATCATCCAAACTCAGTTAGCTAAAGTGAATAGAGTTACTTTAGGCTTACACCAGTGTAAATTAGATAAGATCTATCTATCTAGCTATGTATCTATCTATCTATCTGTCTGTCTGTCTATCTATCTATCTATCTATTGCAACAAACCAAAACAAAACTGTAGTTAACACAGAGTTAAGGTTGTCCCCCGGAGCTGGCAATAACTAGTGGTAATCATCTGCTTGCACACTAGCAGCATTGACTGTGTCCGCTGCTGCTGTATTGAATGGTAAAGGCAGATATTGGTGCACACACAGGAGGGAAATAGGGGCTGTCAGCCATACCTGCTCTGCCTCTTCCCCTATTTCCCCCCAGTCCCCTGTCATTCACTATCACATCCCCCTTCACACTGTCCTACCCTTCCCCTCGACTCCACCTAGCTCCCATTCCTCTCCAACTGACCCACCACCCCATTTATCCCCCACTTTAATCACCCCTCTCTTGCTGCCCCCAAAACCCTTCTTAGGGGAGCTTTTGACAACTAGCAAAATGCCTAGCCCACTGCCAGTAGCTGGAATCCTGATTATCTTGCTCATTGCTAAAAGCAGCTCAGGGGTTGAGCGACTGCAAGACGTGAGCATGAGCCTGCATCCTTCCTGGTAAGCTCTCTTTTGAAATTGCTGAAGTTTGCATCTTAGAAAAACAGGAAGTCTGGCTATAGTTTTGACTGCTATTATTTGGAAATACAGCTGCAAGGCTAACAGCTCAAAATTGCTTGTTAACGTGTTTTTTTTAAGTGACATGTTTTTTAACACCTGTTTCTTGCTTAATGGTTGGTTTTGATTGGTAAGCTATGTAACACTTGTAAAGATAAGAAGGGGACCAGATCTGGGTAAAGTGAACTCTGCTGTGAACCCATCTCGAGTTCCCCGGCAGCAGATGGAAGGCTGGCCACTCTAAATCTGTCACTGGACACTCAAGGACCACTCCAGACCTTGGGGTAACTACAGTTTGGGGTGCTCCAACATAACCTGTTGCTTGTGTGTGTACGTACTGGAGACTAAATAGAGTAAAAGCTTTAAGTGAAAGCACTCGTTTGCACCGTTTATGTCAACCACTTATCAGATGGGTGTGCTGTGTCCCCATTGATTTATTTCCTGACACTGCCTCATAAGGAGTAAAGTTACTGAGAGCTTTGGGTTCAGAAAGGCCCCGGGTAACACCCTCTCCCATTGTTCCCCCCCATCCTCTCTATGCAGCAAGAATGTGCATGTGTAACCTATTTTCATTCCAAAAATAGTTTCAGCACCTTCCAAATTTTCTGCTGTGCTCTGGAGACATTTTCAAAAATTAAAAATCCTTGGACAGAGGCAGATGCCACCTTCTTTTACTTTCAGACTTTGGCCCACTATTAGAGTCAAACTCAGTGCCTGAGTGGGGCTCAGGTTTGATGGCAAGATCATTCCTCCTTCAGAAGCTTAGGTCTGTGATTCAGAGGTAGCGTTCAACAGAGCACAACACTGTATGATTTCTAGAGCTGATATAGGGCAATTTGTTCAGCAGAGTGATGTAAGCTTTGTTATGATTGCATCATTTTCATTGTCAGTGACCTAGAATTAGTAAAATTGGACTACATTTATTTCAGAAGCATTTTGGCTGTAGAGCAGAGTAAGTGTTCTAGGTTGTAGCTGTTTTGGTTGACAAAACCAGACTATAATTACACTGCTCTACAGCCAAAATGCTTCTGAAATAAATGTAGTCCAACTTTACTAATTCTAGGTCACTGAGAATGAAAATGATGCTTAAAATTGCTGATTGGCTCTAGTTTTCAAGATATGCTATTGGGTCAGTATATACGACCCTTGACTTGGGAATGGCGGAGGATAAGTGAATCATAAAGGGAAGGGATCTCAGTTTAAACCAGAAATGACTAAAATATATCTTTGACTGGATCTATGAATAAATCTATGACTGGGTTTGGACAGTACTTGCTTTTTAGGCAAAACAATGAATGATGCAATCTGAAGCTGGTATTGCATCATACATGATATGAATTGCATCATGTTATTCCTAGAAGTCATGGATGATGCAATCATAATGAAGCTTACATCACTCTGCTGAACAAATTGCCCTATATCATCTCTAGAAATCATACAGTGTCGTGCTCTCTTATTTGTTAGTGTTTGATTTTGCAAAGGGACACATTTCTGTTTAGCCAAAGTGAGCAGAGATGCCTCATACTTGTGTGAACAGTGCAGATAACTTCTGCTATGTTTGCGATGAAGTGACTTTTGCATCACAAAAGCGCAATATAACCACTATGGTTAAGAAAGCCTATCACCTTTATTTTGGTTGCAAAATTGGAGATCAGGACAAGAGGTGGGCCCCACACATATGCTGCAACACTTGTGCAACAAATCTGCGCCAGTGGTTGAACAGGAAAAGGAAATCTATGCCTTTTGCTGTGCCAATGATTTGGAGAGAGCCAAAAGATCATACCAGCAATTGTTACTTCTGCATGGTGCCTCCAGTTGGGAAAGGTGTGTCAAAGAAGAAAAAGTGGCCTGTGCATTATCCAAACATTCCATCAGCTATACGCCCAGTACCCCACGGAGAAGGACTGCCGGTTCCTGATGCACCAGAATCATTCTCACTTGAGTCAGACGAGGAAGAGGATGAAACTTCTGGTCCTGGACCATCAATGTCACAGGACCCACATTTTCTCCTCTCCTCCTTCTCTGAACCACACCTCATAACACAAGGTGAACTGAATGACCTTGTCAGGGATTTGGAACTACCCAAGAGTAAGGCAGAGCTGTTGGGCTCCAGACTACAGCAGTGGAATCTCCTGGCAGGCTATCAGGGCAAATGGAGCCCATCAATGCTTGCAGACTATTGCTGGACAGTGACAAGAGATGCTCCATTTAATGAATACAAGAGACAAGCCAAGAAGCGCCGAGAAGACACTGAATAGGACTAAAGTATGTACATAATAGTTTTTTGCCTTTTGTTTCATAATAAATTTTATTTATATAACCCTTTGGCTGATGTTTAAATTGTGTCATAAACAGGCCAGGTGAAATATTATCATGTAAAGCAACCATAAACACATGAAAAGACCTAGGTTTACAATTTATGATTAAAACTCTAGTATCTACACAATAGACATAGACATAAAATGTAAAAACTTAAATATCTTAGAAACAGTAGCCAATCAGTTGTTTTAATTGTCATATTTGAATTCAGCACATCAAAATACATAATAAATATCACATTTTATCTCTGAAGCAGACGACTTCTCAGAAATTGTAGACCAGTGTTATTTAATGACTCTAGACACTAGATTCAAAAAGCTAAAGCTTTATAACTGCTAAACCACAAGTTGTCAACATCACATGCACAAATACACAAAATAAATAACCTTAAATCAAACTAATAAAGTTCTCAAGCAACATTTTTCTTTCATTGCCTGCCTGTAGATTTCCATGATTTCTGACGGAAATATTTTTTCATCGGTTTGTGTGTGTACAGAGAAATCAATGTTTACTGATATTTACCAATTAAAATCTAATACTTGCAAGCCTATTTCTATAACCCTTGTTAAGTACAGTACAAAGCAGGTATACTGGGTAAATGACATGTGAATGGTGTATTATTTTAATGGGTGAAATCCTAGTCCAATAGTATCCATTGGAGTTTTACCATTCATTTCAGCAGGGTCAGGATATCACCCAATGATTTTGACCCTATAGAAATCTTGATTATCTCACTTTATTGGGCTTAGCAACTTCATTCTTCTTTGGACAAGTCATCAGTAGCTATTCTGAAGAAATGACCATACAAAACCAAAAAGAAAATTTTGTTTCCCTCATTCAGTAAATCTTCTCAGTTTATTGCCTTTTCACTGACAACTAAAACAATGACCTTACATTCTCTAAATTCATGGGAAATCCATAAATTTACTGACTGCTTTTCTTAGAGCCTTTTTAACCTCTTTGTTTCTCAGGCTGTAGATGAGTGGATTGACCAGAGAAGTCAGGACTGTGTAGAAGACAGAGAACACTTTGTTCATGTCTCTCAGTATCTTAGTTTTGGGTAGGAGATAAACAGTGATCAGAGTCCCATAAAAAGTTGTAACCACAATGAGGTGGGAGGAGCAGGTGGAAAAAGCCTTTTGCCTCTCAGTGGTGGAAGAGATTCTCAGGAGGGAGCTGATGATACAAACATAGGATGTTACAGTTAGTAGAAATGGTGGCAGTGAACATACAGCTGACAGAACAAAACTCAAAAATTCTATTAGGCGAGTGTCACTGCAGGAGAGTTTTACCATTGGGGTGAAATCACAAAAGAAATGATCAATCTTACCAGGCCCACAGAAAGGCAGTTGTGACATCAAAGATGTTGTCATGGTAATAGCCAAAAAGCCAATTATCCAAGACCCAGACAGCAGCAGGACACAGAATCTGCCATTCATAAGGGCTCCATAGTGCAGTGGTTTGCATATTGCTAAATACCGATCATAAGACATCACGGATAAAAGAAAACACTCTGTAGTAACTAGGACTCCAAAAATATAAAATTGTACAATACAGCCTCTGAATGAGATGGTTCTGTCCCCCATCAGGAGACTGACCAGCATCCTGGGCAGGATAGTTGAGGTGTAGCAAGTTTCCAGGCAGGACAAGTTCCCCAGGAAGAAGTACATGGGGGTGTGAAGGTGCTGATCAGTTACAAGTATAATGATGAGTATGTTTCCTACCATGGTCACAGTGTAGATCACTGAAAACAGAAGGAAGAGAAGAACTTGCAGTTCAGGGAGATTCCCAAAGCCTAGGAGGATGAATTCTATATCTGTTTTATTGCTCCAGTCTGCATTGACCATGGGTAGTATCTACAGAAAATCCAACATACCTGGAAGAGAACATGAACAATATATTTAAAGATTAATGTATTGTCAGTAAATAATGCCATAACGTTGGGGGGGGTTTGTTTGTTTGTTTGTTTTTGTTTTTTTAATGGCTTCTCCTAATGGTTACTAGCTGAATGGTTGGGTGGGGAATGCAACCCAAGGTGTAGATTGACAGACAACTCATTTTCTGTAATAGATTATTGCTCTTCTAGAACAGCAGCTTAAATAAACTGTTATTCTATGTGCACACTGAACTTACAACACAAAATATCAGGCTAGATATACATATGCTGTAGCAATACAGGTTATATCAGTGTTAAGAACTGCATGGAAAGTGCTGGGAGCCAGTTGCAATGCACAACTGCAATCTTTTATTTTATTTTTGTGTTTGCTTTTAAAAAATCAGTCAACTTCATGGATCTGCAGAATTCAAGGGTGCTTTGTTCCCACACCATGCAGCACTGGTCTGCAGAAGACAAGCCACAAGCAGTAAACCATGATTTAAAAGGACCGAGGATTTATGTGGACATCTGGAACTTCCAGAGTTATGCTATCGAGAATTCAAACACAAACCAAAGATAGAATAAAGAGGTTTGGAAGGGAAATAAATCCCCCTGCCTTAGAATATAAGCCAATTAAATGGGTGGGTTGGGAGAAAGCTGCTCTGTGCACCTACCTCTTAAGCAGCTTGTGCATGTAACTGTTGGAGATAGGCCACTACACTGGGTGGATCGATGATCTGATCTGATACAGCCATTCCTATGATTCCAAAATAAACAATTCAGGCTGAGATCTCCAAACATGCCTAGAGGAGTGGGGTGCCCAGTAAAGAGTCTATGAAAATCACAGCCTATACAGCTAAAAAAATTGTTAGCAGCTATCTATCACTAATATAGATAGATATCATTCATCTGACGAAGTGGGTACTCACTCACGAAAGCTTGTGCTCCAATACTTCTGTTAGTCTATAAGGTGCCACAGGACTCTTTGCCTCCTTTTATCTATCACTAAGTTTCTCAACAACACAGTGAGGCAGATCGCCTCCTGAAAGGTAAAATACAGCAGTGAGCAGAGAGGATGGACATTATCAGCAGCCCACTCTTGTCCATCTGCATTTCTGGTTTAACTGAAAAGAGTAATAAAGGTTTTTTTCACTTTTGAAATGGGTCTATTTCAAGCTGGAATTGTTTGATATGACCCCTTTGTTCAACATTTCTGGGACTGAGATGCAGGTTCTACAATCCATCTTCTAACACCACCTCTCCATGTGTATGATTTCCTTCAATAAGCAAATTCTAGTCTGGATGCCCTAGTTCTACTGTTCTGTTTGGTGTATGTTCTGCCTTGTATAAAAGCAACTGTCTCTGTTGTCTCATTATTTATCCTTCATGCAAGAAGGTGAAATCTTACAGGACATTTCTGCAGATGGAGTTTTAAATCAATTTATAGGAAAATTGGGACATTGTTAAGAGTGTCAAACTCTTAACCTCAAAGGGAATGAGTTGGAGGATGTAGAACTAACCTCAAAGAAAAACTCTTCTCTATTTTTTTTCTTTACCACATTTATTAAATGCCCCAAAACTTTGTTAAAGCCAAGTTAAGGTTGCCCAGAGGTGCCTCGTACCCTTCCAGAATGGGAAAAGTCATTAAACTGAAACCTTTCAATACCAAGAAATGAAGAGTTAAGGTACACACTATCGCCACAACACAACTTTAACTCTGAATCCTGGAGCTGGCAATAACCATAGCATATGAGTCAGTAATGGGGGTGCCTTCAAAGGTTAATCTGCCAACGGAAATGATGGATTCTCTAGCTCTTGAGCAATGGGGCTGTAAATGAAAGGCATCTCTCCCTCCCTACCCATACCACCCAGCCAGGACAGGAGCAGGGGAGGGGAAGGGAAAGGTGTAGTGACTTTAAACCAGATAGGGGAATGTGGAGCTGACAGTGTCACAGCTCAACAGTCACCTCCCTCCCGTAGATCCCATGGGGAGGCAGATTAGCACTGTATATTGCTAACACTGTTGCAAGCATCACAGGGCATTTTGGGGAGGGTCAAAGGTGTGAGTGTTGAATGGATAATTCCCTGCAGGGTACAAGATGCCAAGAAGGGGAAGGAGGAAGAGATCAGAGAATGCGATAACTCCACGCCCCTGCTTGGCCTGAAGATAAGATGCTGACTCCAGCCAGCTCAAGGCCACAGCACACATCTGACTCTCAGCTGCCTGCAAGGAAAGAGGGGGGCCTGGATCCCCCACCTCCCTGACCAACCGTAAGAAAGGAGGATTCAGCTGAACAGACCTGTGGAGGCAGCTCAAAATGAAGTGAAGGCCAACACAGGGGAAAACAAAGTCCTGCCGGTGTGTTTTGGAAAAGTTGAGGAGACCACAGAAAATTGGTTTGGACTGGTACAAAGAGCAACAGGAACAGAGATCATGGAATGAAACACCCTCAAAGGAACCCTGGACTTAAAACCCTCTTAAGAGAAGGAGCAATTCAGAGATCAACAGGGGATCTCGGATGACCTGGGCCCAGGATAGAACTTCCATCCACCCCTCCCCGCTTCTTCTTGGCCAGCCTTGGGTAGATTATGAAAGTGGGTTAGAGCTTGGGGCACTAATACCTTCTTCCTTCCTCTGAGTGCCATGGGGAGCACCCATCACTTTCCACTGTTATTTTATTATTTTGTTAATAAAGCTTTAAAATTTAGTCCTTAGTGTGCTTCTTCATTTCCTCCCTGAAAGATCCTGTGGCCTCAGCCTGATTACCTGATGCCCCAGGAAGATTGGTAATGGAAATCTGCCACAAAGTCCCCACCTCCTTAGACCCCATCCTTCTGCCATCCACACCCATGTCCCCTTTCCAGTGTTTCTCCCCTCCCCCTGGCCCTTCACATCCTTGCTTGGACACTCCCCCAACTCTCAATCCTCTTCATCTCCATTTATCAGTGATTCATAGAGTTTAAGGCCAAAAGGGAGCATTAGGTCCCCTTGTCTGACTCCTGCATAGCACAGGCCATTACGTTTCATCCGGTTATCCATGTTTTGAACCCAATCACTTGTGTCTGGCAAAAGTATCTTCCAGAACAGCAGCCAGGCTGGTTCTGAAGAAATCAAGAGATAGAGAATCCCCCACTGCCCTTGAGATTTTGTTCTAATGGGTAATTACCCCCACTGTTAAAACATGGGGCCTTATTTCTAATTTGAACTTGTCTGTCTTCAGCTTTCATTTATTGGTTCTTGTTCTGCCTTTCTCTGCTGTCTTTACTGATACTGCATAGGGTTATTTTTTTAATCAATGGCCATTGGCCATTATCTTTGAAAATTCATGGTCATCGAGGGAGGTCCTGGATGATTGGAAAAAGGCATATATAGTGCCTATCTTTAAAAAAAGGAAGAAGGAGAATCTAGGGAACTACAGACTGGTCAGCCTCACTCAGTCCCTGGCAAAATCATGGAGCAGATCCTCAAGGACTCCATTTTGAAGCACTTGGAGGAGAGGAAGGTGATCAGAAACAATCAACATCGATTCACCAAGTGCAAGTCATGCCTGACCAACCTGATTGCCTTCTATGATAAGATAACTGGCTCTGTGGATATGGGGAAAGTGGTGGACGTCATATAACTTGACTTTAGCAAAGCTTTTGATACAATCTCCCAAAGTATTCTTGCCATCAAGTTTAAAAGGTATGGATTGGATATATGGACTATAAGGTGGATAGAAAGCTGGCTAGATTGTCGGGCTCAACAGGTAGTGATCAATGGCTCCATGTCTAGTTGGCAGCTAGTATCAAGCAAAGTGCCCCAGGACTCAATCCTGGGGCCGATTTTGTTCAACATCTTTATCAATTATCTGAATGATAGGATGAATTGCACGCTCAACAATTTAGCAGATGACACTAAGCTGGAGGGAGAGGTAGATAAGCTGGAGGGTAGGGATAGATCCAGAGCTACCTAGACAAATTGGAGGATTAGGCCATAAGAAATCAGATGAGGTTCAACAAGGACAAGTGCAGAGTTCTGCACTTAGGAAGGAAGAATCCCATGCACCACTACAGGCTGGGGATCAACTGGCTAAGCAGCAGTTCTGTATAAAAGAATCTGGGGATTACAGTGAACAAGAAGCTGGATATGAGTCAGCAGTGTGCCCTTGTTGCCAAGAAGGCCAGTGGCATATTAGGCTGTATTAGTAGGAGCATTGCCAGCAGATTGAGGGAAGTGATTATTCCCCTCTATTTGGCACAGATGAGGCCACACCTGGAGTATTACGTCCAGTTTTAGTCCCTCCACTATAGAAAGGATGTTGACAAATTGGAGACAGTCCAGCGGATGGTAACAAAAATGATTAGGGGGCTGGGCACATGACTTACGAGGAGAGGCTGAGGGAACTGGGTTCTTTAGTCTGCAGAAGAGACAAGTGAGGGGGGATTTGATAGCAGCCTTCAACTACCTGAAGGGGGGTTCCAAAGAGGATAGAGCTTGGCTGTTCTCAGTAGTGGCACATGACAAAACAAGAAGCAATGATCTCAAGTTGCAGTGGGGGAGGTCTAGGTTGGCTATTAAGAAAAATCATTTCATTAGGAGGGTGGTGAAGCACTGGAATGGGTTATCTAGGTGGGTGGTGGAATATCCATCCTTAGAGTCTTTTAAGGCTTGGCTTGACAAAGCTTTGGCTGGGATGATTTAGTTGGTATTGGTCCTACTTTGAGCAGGGGATTGTATTAGATGGCCTCCTGAGGTCTCTTCCAACCCTAGTATTCTACGATCTGAACGGTATTAAATCAAACACCTTGCACAAGTCTAAGTAGATCACATCTATGCAGTTACCTTTACCAACCAAAACTTGTAATCTCATCAAAGAATGAAATCAGATTAGTTTGGCAAGATCTGTTTTCCATAAAACCAGGTTGACTGGCATTAATTATATTCCTATCCTTTCATCCTTTATCATTTGAACCCCGTACAACTTTTCCAGTATTTTTCCTGGGATTCAAGTATCAGAGGGATAGCCGTGTTAGTCTGGATCTGTAAAAGCAGCAAAGAATCCTGTGGCATCCTTATAGACTAACAGACGTTTTGGAGCATGAGCTTTCGTGGGTGAATACCCACTTCCTCAGATGCATGTAGTGGAAATTTCCAGGGGCAGGTATATATATGCTAGCAAGCAAGCTAGATTGATGGGATTGATGTCCTATAGTTACTCAAGCACTCTGCTTGCCTTTTTTGAATATTGTCACAACATTATCTCCCTCATTCCCCCACCCTCCGTTGCCTGACTTTCTGTAGACAGACTTTCTATGTACTTGTATTGTCCAGAAGGAGAGAGATGGACAGTCCAAGACACACGTTTCTGGGGACAAGTTTGGGACTAGGAGTTTGCTGGTGTTCCCCTGTGTGTAGTTCATGGGTGGCTGGCTATAACACTCATGCAATGTAGCTGGGAGTGATTTATATGCTGGGGGCTGCGTGTGAGCAGGCCAGGAGTGGTTGTTGTCACAGCGAAGCAATGTAAAAGGCACCCCAAGCTGGAGAATTGAGGGGACACAGCTGTTCATCTGTTCAAACTGTACCCTGGGGAATGTCACAGCATCCTGGAGCTGAGACTCTTTTTTTTATGCAGTTACAGACTATTGTCTCTTCCCCCAAAAGATCCCCTCTTCAGAGACTTTTCTTGGGGTTCCTTTTTGTTTGTGAATCCTCAGGCCTGCACCTGACCCAGACAGTAAATGTAGGCTTTCTCCCCGGATATTCATTGTTCTGTGTGCTGATTGAGTTAGCCCTGAGCCTTGCCTTGACTCAGGTGACAAACTATCCTTTAACAGTTTTGGAACCTAATATTTTACATATCTCTTAAACTGTTGCCTGTACAAACATCTTCCAATAATTATGATGATCAGTGAGCTACTTGCTCCTGGCAGAGACCTCAAATGCCATCCTTTGGTGAACTATTATGCATGTAAGTGACTTAGAGGATCCCTGTAAAAGTTTATGGACCCACTGAGACCTCTGCCAGTTCACACTACGAGGTCTCTGGGTCACAACAGCTTCTTCAATGTAACCCAAAAAGGGCAGTGGGTGCTGTGCACTAGCTGAGATAAATCCTGAGTGACTGAGAAAAGTTTGGGGCTGATCGAATCTGTAGTGTGAGCCCCAGTTGCGTGAAGTAAAAAATCCTTAGAAGAACAATTTGATTTTGCAAATGCTGTTGCTTGGGAAGGTTTTGGGGGGGTTGAAACTCAGGAATCTCTGGTTCAGATTTGGAACTTTAATGTTATGTAACTGCCCCACAAGGCAGGGAAAAATTATATGCACTTAGAATGATCCACCTTTCAAGAGGAAGTGAAGCTCGACCCTAATCATAACTAGACTTGGCAGAATTCATTTTTTTAAAACATGATTTGATGGATAATATTGATGTTCATTTTTAAGCATTATTTTCTATTTTTTATTTTCACAGTGGTGCAAAATTATGGGCCATCAGACAATGGGGGCGGTCAGACTATAATTGTTTAATGGCAGCAGACATTTAGATTTATAAAGTTAAATTTCATAACCATTAAAACACAAATTGTCAACTCACATGTCAATATATACAAAGTAAATATTCTGAAATCAAACTCCAGTAAGTTCTCAAGCAACATTTTTCTTACTTTGCCTATCTGCACATTTTGGTTATTATCTGTGGAATTATTTTTTTCTCGGTTTGTGCATGTATGGGGAAATTGATGCTTATCAACATTGACTGATAAAAAATCTAATCCTTCCAAGCCTAATTATAGCAGAGCTGGCAGTCTGCATTTTCTGCTACCACAGTGACACTAACGGGACGACAATGAATTGCTGATACAGAATCTGATGGAGTTCTTGGGAAATAAGATGTATCTGTCAGGTGCTGTCACAGTCCAGGCTGTGTTCACCCACAATCATGCTCACCTTGGACTTGACATTACAGTATGCTGAGTGCCCTCAATTCCAACTGGCTTCACTGAGAGCTGTGGGTGCTCAGCATTTCACAGGAAATGCCCAGCGCACTGTAGGAATGAGCACCATGTGCTTTCCCTGTTGTATAATTGACAGATCAGATTTCAGAGCTATGAAGTTTGGAAATTTGCAAAACAAGGGTACCCTGGGCAGTAAGGGATCAAATCAGCCATTCACACAAGTGTGGCAAGAAACACCATTGTACAGATAAGGAAACTGAGGTCCCCACAGGTGAAGTCAGTTTCCTTGGATCCCAGTGACAAAACAGGGAATAGAAGCCATTATCACAGTACCAACCTTTCTTCAGTACTGTCCCACCTCAGTG
The DNA here is from genome assembly GCF_025201925.1 of Gopherus flavomarginatus. NCBI lineage: Eukaryota > Metazoa > Chordata > Testudines > Testudinidae > Gopherus > Gopherus flavomarginatus. The sequence goes on from NC_066628.1 coordinate 22,131,175, forward strand.
CTCAAGTTCTTACAGAGCTATTGGGCCCTGGGCCTCCTCTCCTATTACCTTGGCTTATTGAAGGAGATGGATAAAAAGATATGCTGAGCATCTGGTGCAATCCATGATAAAGAGGCCCAGTATAAAACACAATGTGTGCTCATGTAATTACAGGAGGTATGTAATGAAAGCGCAAGATGGCATCTCTCTGTCTTGGTGCCTCATTGAAGAGGTGTTTTAAAGCAATCCACAACAGCAGTGACAAATATCAGACTAATCAAACCACAAAGACCAGGATCCCTAAGCCCAAACAGCATAAATACCAGCCCCAATATCGAGCGTGAGCTACAGTGGCCACTGACCTCATCTAAAAAGCCCGATGGCCAGTGAGAGAGGTTACTCAGACACATTACAGTAAACCAGCTCATTCTCGTTTCACATGCACTGAATAAACTATGATAAGAAGGTTTGAATCCTTTTGACAGTGGAGAATTTAGTGACAACTTTTCCCAGGGCCTCTTTGACCTCTCTGTTCCTCAGGCTGTATATGAGGGGGTTGACCATGGGAATCATGACTGTGTAGAAGACAGAGAACACTTTGTTCAGGTCTCTCAGTGTATCAGTTTTTGGTAGCATGTAGACAATCATTATGGTCCCATAGAAAATTGACACCATGATGAGGTGAGAGGAGCAGGTGGAAAAGGCTTTTCTCTTCCCAGACGTGGAAGGGATTCGCAGGATGGTGGTGATGATACAGACGTATGTTGCCAGGGTTAATAGATATGGCGGGAGAGTGCATATAGCAGCTAGTATGGTAGTGATAAGCTCCATCATATGTGTGTCACTGCAGGAGAGTTTTATTACTGGGATGAAGTCACAGAAGAAATGGTCAATTTCATTGGGGCCGCAGAAAGTTAATTGTTGCATTAAAAATATTGTTATGTCTATAGCCAGAGAACAACTAATCCAAGTGCCAGCTGTTAGCTGCAGGCAGGACCTGCCATTCATAAGGACTGCATAGTGCAGTGGTTTGCATATTGCTAAATACCGATCATAAGACATCACTGCCAGGAGATAGCACTCTGCAGCTGCCAGGAAACCAAAGAAATAATATTGTGTGAGGCAGCCAGTAACAGAAATGGTTCTGTCCCCAGTCAGGAAACTGGCCAGCATCCTGGGCAGGATGGTGGAGGTGTAGCAGGTCTCCAAGCAGGACAAGTTCCCCAGGAAGAAGTACATGGGGGTGTGAAGTTGCTGATCAGTCACAATAAGCACAACAATGAGGATGTTCCCAGCCACTGTCACAATGTAGATGGCAAGAAATAGCAAGAAGAGAAGAATTTGCAGCTCAGGGAGATTCCCAAATCCTAGCAGGATGAAATCTGTGAAAACTGTTTGATTTCCATGCTCTGGGTTCGCCATGAGGTGCAACTATGGGAAAGAAAACACAGTTTACAATAGAATCTGAAGATGATACATTTTTATCAAGCAGCAGCATCAATTTAGTTCCATAAATATTCCATAAGGCCCCTCATCCTGTTGATTCAGTGAAGAACCAAGACTCTGGCAGCAAATTTTCTAGTACCACAACTTCTACTTGGATCTTTGAGTTTCCATCATCACCCTAATTGTTTCAGTGACCCAGACAAAACATCCAGGGTCATCCGATAGGAAACTGCATCGGCATGGTTGGCTGGATAAGGTGACATTTGCTTCCCTTTCCTGAATGATCTATTTTTAGTGACGCTGAGTATGAAAGATTTGTTTACCTTAAGACTGGCATAGAAGATGCTGGAACCTGTGATGTGACCTCTTCACTCAGTGTTTCAGAGAGCAGGATCCTGGTTCTGCCATCTGTCTCCTATCTACACCCCTTTGATGTATTTTAGTTGTCTCAAGGTATGTCTACTCTGCACATTATTGGCAGCAGCGTGTAAGGAATGTGTAGCTACACACCGCAGTGAAAAGCAGTAACGAGACCTGCATGCTCCTGGCTGGACACCCTAGTTGTGCTGAGACCCTTGGTTTGCTTTGCCTTGTATCTCTCACCAGAAAATGAACGCCTCTTCTAAGCCATTATTTATCCTGCAAACACAGCAGGTAAATTCTCCCTTGAGATGTCTGCTAATGAGCATTTTAAATTACCGGGAAGGAAAAGTTATTCGCATGTTTTGGTTATTTGTTGCGGGTAGATAGTATGTTAATAGAATTATACTTCTTCTGGCCACAGAGGGGATGGAACAGAGAGGGAAAAGCTTCAAAACTAAAAATACTTTGTTGTTTTTGAAGCCCTAGACATGGACCAGGGCCCCATTGTGCTAGGTGCTGTACAAACACAGAACAAAAAGATGGTTCCTACACTAGGCCTCTCTCACTCTGGCCTGTTAAAGCTTTGTATGAAATAGTTAAAAATTCATCGGGCACAAAGAGAGAGACAGACTTACACTTGCTCTATAATGGGGCACTCATGTAGGAATTGAGGCTCCCGAAGCTCCAGTCCTCTAACTGCAGTGAATATTTAGTTATTTCATATTCCTCCGTGTCCTCGAGCTGTCCTGTGCCCTAGCGCCTGAGTGCTCTGCAAAGGCCGAGTGTGAGTATGTGGGTTACAGCAGATTGGGTCATTGTTCAAGAAGTGCAGAGTTATGGTTGTGTTGACAAGCACTTTTACTCTGTACATCCTGATTAGGATGAAGAAGGTCCAGGGTCCCAGAAGATGGTGGGGGTGGGAGCCGATGTTGGTGAAACTTGGACGTTCCCCTTCTCTTGTCTTTTAGTCAGCCAGCATAGTAATGGCCAACTTTCCTCCCAAAGTCTCTTTTTTGAGAACCCCAAAAGGGAGTGGTGGGTGGAATAGCCCATCCCCTCATTATCTTGTCCATCAATTAGCTCTAATTTGTGATACTCCAGTTTTGGTTCATTGACTTCCTGTCTCACGCTGTTCTCATTTACCAGGCATGTCCATAAAACTGTCCTTAAGTTATACCAGGGGACCTTCTTGTTTGGACTAATTCAGACTTTTGCCTCTTCTGTGCACCTTTTCCCATCAATGTTTGTTGTTCTAGGTTATTGTGATTCTCTGTGAACTTTTACTCACTTCTCGCAGTTGAGATCACAATGAGGATAAGTTCGTAAGGCCCAATGATCACAGACCCTTTGTGAATCCAGCAATGGTGAGATTTCTGAAAGCACTGAAGTGCCCAGCGCCCTTTGAAATCAGTGAGTTTTAGGAGCCTTGATGCTTTAGAAAAACCCAGTAGGCACCTATATACCTTTAATGATCTGTCCCTCAGTACCCTTGAAATAACTTAAAAACCCACCTACATCACTAAAGTGCAGTTCAGTATAACTCACCACCAGCGAACCTGAAAGTTCCAATAACTCTTCTCTTCCATTTCTTTTAGATACAAATCCTTTGTGTCAATTCACTGAATACAATATCCTGGAAATAATGGGCATAATGAATGGATCTACCCCACACGCCACACCAACAAATCACACACACCTTTAGCTGCAGTGACCTCAGTGGGAATCCTCTGGCGTTTAAAGGTAAGCGTGTGCTTAAATGTTTTGCTGCATTGGGGCTGGAGTGGTCAGTGCTAGGCAGGGTTCAATCTGCTCACATTGATCGTGAGGATTCCCCACCACGGCTAGGTCACTGGCACCAGCACTTTGGACCAAACTGTGCCGGTTGTAGGTCCAGAACGGAGCTTGATGGGCGGATCTGGGACAAGTGCTCTGTGAGGGAGACACAAGTACTTACAGCAGAACTGATGCCTAAAATCATTGTGGTCATGTCCTCCCATGACGCTCATGGCATACACACAGAGAAGTGTGTATGCCACTCAGGAACGGCATTTCCACTAGGTGACCCAACACGGTTATCTAGGGCGGCAGGATTTGTGGAGAGGCATTTTGCTGCCCTCAGCGGAAATTCGGCAGTGGGGGGTCCTTCCACTCCGGGTCTTCGGCGGAAATTCGGCGGTGAGTCTGTCACTCACTCTGGGACCCACCACCGAAGTGCCCCAAAGACACGGAGCGGAAGGACCCCTCCCGCCGCCGAATGCTCAGAGGAGGAGTGCTTCCACCTAGGATGGCAAAAACCCTGGCACCGCTTCTGATGCCACTACATACACACTTCTGTCCTTCTCTATCACAGGGTTTCCTTATTCCACAATAGGGCTCACTACATACAGAGACCCAGACTCATAATTATCTCACACCAAAAGTAGCAAAGTTTGAAAATCCCTGTGGTTAGCCTCCATGGTAGGAATGGTATTATTGCCAGGGCCGGCTTTAGGCTGATTCATCCAATTCCCCCAAATCGGGCCCCACGACCCCAGCAGGAGGGCAGCAAGACCTGGATCTTCACACGCTTTGGCTTAAACATTTAATTCTGAATTTATCGACTCCTAACCACTTAATATTTTTTTTTACTGAAATCTCAGGTTTAATATTTATTACTATCCATTTGTCATTCCCTGTGATCTGCTGCCATCTAGAGATCATTAGAAAGGAAACATAAAACTTTGGCCTTATTTAACCTTGGCTTCCGCATAGTGCCCATTATACACCATGACCACACCTTTACCGGACTTCACCCTCTTTTACCCCTAGTGCCCTTTCCCATCCCTCCCCCTCGGCTGCCCCCAATGCAGGATTCAGCACTGGCAGCCCACAGGACATTCTTGCATGTGCAGCCAGAGCTGAAGCTGGTACCATGGTTTCCTCACTTCTATTTTTAGCGAGCTAGCTAGGGTACAGCTACAGCAGCTATGTTTACAGGAGCTGCCATTCACCCCCCCAGCTGACAGTAGATGCCCCCCAAGTGTCTATCTGTGAATTATTCACTCTGGCCTCTTTTTCCATCAGTCGGTTACTTTTGACTTGGCCAATCAGCGTAGATTATCAGCATTCCATTGAAATGCAAAAGACAGTTTGCTTGGATCATCCGCGTTCTTTTCAAAGCCATGAATGTGCTGATGTATTTTCACATGGACTCACTTACACTAGGTCTCCACACAGATTTTGCACCAGTATAACTATTCTGGTTAGTGGTGTGACACTGTTATAGAAATCATTACTCCAGTGCAAGCTCCAGTACGGATACAGTTAGCCAATATAGAAGTCCCTTATACTGCTATAGCTTATTCCCCTTCCTGTATGGGAATGAACTATACTGATATGAGCATCTTTACATCACTATAATTGCATCCAACCGGAGTAGATGAATGGCTGCCTCACGGCGCCCCCTGGAGGCCTCAGGGCAGCCCAGAACACAGCTCCTCACCTCAGTTTCTCTTCTTCATCCCCCAAAATAAACTCCATCTGTTTTTTTTTTTTCCATTCCAGTCACAATCCTCCCCATTAGGTTTCATTTAATAACTTTAAGTTCAAAATTAAACCAGAAGTCTTCCCTCCAGCTTCATACACCCAAACTCCCCATCTGATCTGAGTCCTTTCTGCCTAAGCAGGCTACTCTCAGCTCTTCTGAGCTGGAACAATTCACCAGTACCAGGGTTTTCCACCTCTCTCTCTCTGAAATTTCACTTCAGCCTTCTGAGTTGGCCTCTTTCTCTAGCTCCCTTCTGCCCTTCATTGGACATTGATTCCCCTCAGCTGGGCTCATTTTCAAATCAGGGCTGACCTGGCCCCAGGCTCTCCAGCCCAGGGCATGCAGCCCTGTCACAGGCTGGGATAGGGTGGTACAGTTAAAGTGATGCAACTCCTATGTGTACACAAACCTTGACATATTAACTCCTCACAGTGTATTTGAAGGAGATAGGTAATGGGACATATGAAAACAAAGATGACAGAAAGAGAAGACTTAGTTTAGTTCTTTTATTTCATGATGCTTTTGGTAACAGATACACGGTGTCAAGGTTCCTTCCCCACTCTGAACTTTAGGGTACAGATGTGGGGATCTGCATGGACACTTCTATGCTTAATTACTAGCTTAGATCTGGTATCACTGCCAGCATCCATAATTTTCAGTGTCTGGATCACTCCCTTTCCCCTCAAAACTTTCCCCTCCCTGGGTAGCCTTGAGAGACTCCTTCATCAATTCCCTGGTGAGTCCAGATCCAATCCCTTGGATCTTAAAACAAGGAAAAATTAACCATCCCTCTCCTTTCTCCCACCAATCCCTGGTGAGTCCAGATCCAATCCCCTTGGATCTAAAAACAAGGAAAAATCAATCAGATATTAAGAAAAAGGCTTTTAATTAAAGAAAAGAAAGGTAAAAGAAAACCCTCTGGGAGAGGTTAGTATACCAGCTACTCTCACAGACAACAGATTCAAAACACAGAGGATGTTCCCCTGGCCACAAATTTAGTTACACACACAAAAAAAATACCCAAATACCCAATTTGATTGTACCTCTAATTGCATAAGACAGGTTACAAAGAAATAAACATAAACCTATTTATTCCTTTCTAAAACTTACCACTCTGATAAGAGGCTGGTTCCTTAATCTTTTTCACTCTGGCTGAAACTGAAACTCTCAACAAAGGAAAAACTTCCCTCCTTCCTTTTGAAACATCTTGTTCCCCCTTTGGTTCCTCTGGTCAGGTGTTAGCTAGGCTAGGTGAACTTTTTAACCCTTTACAGGTAAAAGGGACTGTCATAAACAGATAGCTAAGGGTTAATGTCTCTTTCACCTGAAGCACCTGACCAGAGGACCAATCAGGAAACCGGATTTTTTTCAACTTTGGGTGGAGGGAATTGAGTGGCTGTGTCTTTGTTTTCCGTCTGCCTGCTTTCTCTGAGCTTTGGAGAAGTAGTTCTACTTTCTAGTCTTCTGTTTCTAAGTGTAAGGACAAAGAGATCAGATAGTAAGTTATATGGTTTCTTTTCTTTGGTATTTGCATGAATATAAGTGCTGGAGTGCTTTGATTTGTATTCTTTTTGAATAAGGCTGTTTATTCAATATTCTTTTAAGCAATTGACCCTGTGTTGTATCATCTTAATACAGAGAGAACATTTGTACTTATTTTTCTTTCTTTTTATATAAAGCTTTCTTTTAAGACCTGTTGGAGTTTTTCTTTACTTCAGGGAAATTGAGTCTGTACTCACCAGGGAATTGGTGGGAGGAAGAAATCAAGGGGAGATTTGTGTGTTGGATCGCTAGCCTGACTTTGCATTCCCTCTGGGGGAATAGGAAAGTACTTTTTGTTTCCAGGATTGGGAACAGAGAGGGAGATTCACTCTGTTTGGGTTCACAGAGCTTGTGTCTGTGTATCTCTCCAGGAGCACCTGGAGGGGGGAAGGGAAAAAGGGTTATTTCCCTTTGTTGTGAGACTCAAGGGATTTGGGTCTTGGGGTCCCCAGGGAAGGTTTTTCAGGGGGACCAGAGTGCCCCAAAACACTCTAATTTTTTGGGTGGTGGCAGCAGGTACCAGGTCCAAGCTGGTAACTAAGCTTGGAGGTTTTCATACTAACCCCCATATTTTGGACACTAAGGTCCAAATCTGGGACTAAGGTTATTACATGGTGGCAGTGGGTGGGAGATAGACAGAATCCAGAAGCCAGTAGGAATATTATATTTTTCTTTTCTCTGCTAAGGGCTTTTTAGCAGAGAGAAACAGTTGGTTTTAAAAGGGAACCAGAGAGAATTTTTTTTTCTGCTCTCTCTCGCAGTTTGTGGCTTGCATGTTAAGGGTCTTTTGTCATGCAATAGCCCTCCCATTAGGAGGCAAGTACCAGCACTTATAGGCATGCAAATAAAGTGGTTTTTCTGGTTTCCCTTCATTGAACATTAGCTAGAGAGAGAAAAGGAAAAAAGCACTGTTGCTAGGCAGACTTCAGGAGGCAACAGAACCTGCAGTTCAGAAGATAAACACCGGAGGGCACCCCAACACAAGAAAACAGGAACCATGACTTCTAAGGCAAAAATTGTCGCCGAAGAACAAATCAAAGAAGCTGAACACAGGCGACAACTGGAAATAAAACAAAAAGAGATGGAGATGAAAGAAAGAGAAGAACAGATCAAAGAGGCAGCCTACCAAAGAGAACAGGCAGCCTACCAAAGAGAACAGGCAGCCAAAGAGGCAGCCAAGGAGGCAGCACACAAAAGAAAACTAGAAGAAGAAGAGGTGGCCTACCGAAGGAAACAAGCAGAAGAAGAGTTGGCCCACCGCCGAGAAATGGAAAAGCACCAAAAAGAAATGGAAAAACAACAAAAAGAGAATGAAGAGAAGGAAAAACAGAGAAAACATGAACTGGAGTTGGCAAAAGCTGGGCTGCATGTGCCAGCCAACCCTAACAACCCGGCGCCAATTATTGCTCCACAGCACAGGAAATTTCCCACCTACAAGGCAGGTGATGACACCGAGGCCTTCTTGGAAAATTTTGAAAGAGCCTGTCTTGGGTACAGCATTCCCGAAGACCAGTACATGGTAGAATTGAGGTCACAGCTCAGTGGACCTTTAGCAGAGGTGGCAGCTGAAATGCCTAAGCACCAAATGAATGACTATAAACTTTTTCTAACCAAGGCCAGATACAGGATGGGGATAACCCCAGATCATGCCCGTCGGCGCTTCAGAACCCAAAAGTGGAAACCAGAGGTGTCATTTCCCAAACACGCCTACTACATTGCAAAAAACTATGAGGCCTGGCTAACAGGAAACAACATTCAAACCTTGGAAGAACTGAACCTCCTCATACAAATGGAGCAGTTCTTGGATGGTGTTCCTGAAGACATCACACGGTACATACAAGATGGAAACCCCAAGAATATCGCTGAGGCGGGGGAGATTGGAGCCAAATGGATGGAACTGGCAGAAAGCAAGAAAGCTACTGTCAAGGGGAACGATTACCCCAGGGGGCACACAGACCATAAACCCTACAACCGAGGACAGCCAAAGACCCCACATACCACCCAAGTAAAGCCACAGATACCCTACCCTTCAACCTCACCAGTCTCCAGTAACTCACCTCGGCCCAGTGACCCATCAGATGGAAGATGCTTTAAGTGTAATGAACTGGGACATATCAAGGCCAAGTGTCCCAAGAACACCATGCGAGTGCAATTCATTACACCACCATCACACCAAAAATCCCCAGGCCCGGATGCCTCTCAAATACCCTTGGAGCGAAGGGAAAATTTGAGAGTGGGCGGAAAGAAGGTTACTGCGTGGAGAGACACGGGGGCACAAGTGTCAGCTATCCACCAATCCTTCGTTGACCCCAAATTCATCAACCCAAAGGCCAAAGTTACAATTTACCCCTTCATGTCACAAGCTGTAGACTTGCCTACAGCTCAACTGCCTGTCCAGTACAAAGGCTGGTCAGGAATGTGGACTTTTGCAGTCTATGACAATTATCCTATCCCCATGCTACTGGGGGAAGACTTGGCCAACCAGGTGAGGCGGGCCAAGAGAGTGGGAATGTTTACACGTAGCCAAACCAGGCAAGCTTCCAGACCCATTCCTGTTCCTGAACCGTCCACAGAGGCCCCGTCTGTGTTACCAGAGACCCAGACAGAGGTAGTGGACCCGGATTCCATGCCTACCACTGAAACAGCCACAGCATCTCCAGTCCCAGGCCCGGAACTGGAACAGCAACCAGCACCAGCAAGTGCAACTACATCTTCAAACTCAACGCCAGAGGGCGCCAGCGAGCCACAACTGGCAGAAGCAAAAGACAGCCATACCCAAAAGGCTCAGCCAGAGCCTGAAATACCCTCAGGTGCACCAGCGGAGAGCGGTTCACCAGCAACGGAAACAACCCCATCACCTACATCGCTTCCGGAGGGACCAAGCCCAAGTCCACAGTCTGAGGAAGAACTGGTGACCCCAGCCTCAAGGGAACAGTTCCAGACTGAGCAGGAAGCAGATGACAGCCTTCAGAAAGCTTGGGCGGCGGCACGGAGCACCCCACCGCCTCTCAGCTCTTCTAATCGATCCCGGTTTGTTATAGACCAAGGACTTTTATACAAGGAAATTCTTTCTGGTGGACACCGGGAAGAATGGCAGCAGCAAAAACAGTTGGTGGTTCCAACTAAGTACCGGGAGAAGCTCTTAAGCTTAGCCCATGATCATCCCAGTGGCCATGCTGGGGTGAACAGAACCAAGGACCGGTTGGGGAAGTCCTTCCACTGGGAGGGGATGGGCAAGGACGTTGCCAAGTATGTCCGGTCTTGTGAGGTATGCCAAAGAGTGGGTAAGCCTCAAGACCAGGTCAAGGCCCCTCTCCAGCCACTCCCCATAATTGAGGTCCCATTTCAGCGAGTAGCTGTGGATATTCTGGGCCCTTTCCCAAAAAAGACGCCCAGAGGAAAGCAGTACGTACTGACTTTAGTGGACTTTGCTACCCGATGGCCAGAAGCAGTAGCTCTAGGCAACACCAGGGCTAACACTGTGTGCCTGGCCCTAACAGACATCTTTGCCAGGGTAGGTTGGCCCTCTGACATCCTTACAGATTCAGGGTCTAATTTCCTGGCAGGGACCATGGAAAAACTGTGGGAAACTCATGGGGTGAATCAATCTGTTTATGACAGGGACGTTAACCCTTAACCATCTGTTTATGACACACGGTTATTGGAGTCACTGAGGAAATGGTAAAACATGAGAAGGAAGTGGTGGAAAACATCGCCTGGGAGTTGAAGGAATTCTCAGAACATTGGTTTGGCTATAAATATATAGGTTGAGTTTTTTCCCATAAGAGGCTGATGTTAGGTGCCCAAATTCTATGGACAGCGAATGGGAGTTGGACACCTCACATCCTTAGGTGCTTATGTCAATTACAACTGGACACGGTGGAGTGGACAGTGCACTGGACTAGGACTCTGGATAGTTGATTTATTTTCCTGTCCCTGCCACTAGCCCACTGAGTGACTCTGGGCAGGTAACGTCACATCTTTCTGCCTTTGTTTCCCAGCTATAACGTGAGGATAAGAATGTGGAACAGGGCTAGAGTCACAAAGCTTCCCCTTTAGGCCTCTGAATCGCAGAGTCTGGCCCCCTGGGATTTGCAAAAACCCTACACAGCTGCCGGCAAACCCTGTAGGCAGCTAAGTGTTTGCAGTAAAAGGGGTGTAGGCCCCTATGTCTCTGCCTCTGGACATGCCCCCTGCAGCCCTACACCAGGCACCCGGTCTCCAAAGCCCCAGAGTGATGTACGGACCCAGGGAAGATAGGAGTTCCCCTGCCTGACTCACCTGCTGGGCCCGATCTGGCAAGCGAGGTGCCCAGATGCTTTTGAAAATTCCACTGG
>NC_066628.1:22430283-22524385 GCF_025201925.1 Gopherus flavomarginatus
TCAGAGCCCTGGCCCATCCCATCCAAGATCCAATCTCCAACCGTGGCCATCCCTTATGGTTCAGAGGAAGGAGAAAAAAAAACCCACCCTCCCAGGATACATTGGTGGGAGGAGGAAGGATTCCTTCATGAACCGTGGTGTCCGGCTGAAACCCTGAAGCATGTCCTTTAGGAACTTAAGACATAAGCCAGAAGTAAGCACCAGGGTTGCTGAGCCCTGCCCCACACCATCACATCGTCATAATTTTATCCAACACTTTCTTAAAACTAATTAAGTTGTGGATCCCTACAGCTCCAATTAGAAGTTTGTTCCAGAACCTCACCCTTCTGAGGGTGAGAAACCTTTCTCTAATTTCCAGCCTGAATTTGTTCATGGCCAGTTATATCCATTTGATTTTGTGGAAACAAAAAGACAGAATTAGGAAGAGGAGTTCCAGCATAACTTTTATCCCAGTAGTTATGGTACTCATCTCAAATGTGGGAGACCCCCACTTCAAGTGTCTGATGAGGAGAAATGATTGAAACAGAGATCTATCCCCTCCCAGGTGCATACCTTGGCCACTGTGTTATGGGATATCTCTCAATTTCTCCTGTTCAAGACCCTTTGTGAGCCTAACTCCAGCACCCATTGGTTCCAATGGAGCTATGCTGATTTACACAATCTAAGGAACTGGACAATTTATTCAATGGATCTGCACTGGATCTGTCAAGGATTTCGCCCAAAGTGTCATTCAATTATCTGAGCTGAGAATGTCTCAAACACTAGTTACCCACAATCTATGCTTTCTGACTTTCAAAAAATGAGAGAATCAACACTAACTGAGAAATCTGAATTTCCCCAATATATTCCTTAGAGCCGTTTTCACCTCCTTGTTTTTCAGGCTGTAGATGATGGGGTTTAACATGGGGTTCAAGATGCTGTACTGGATGGAGAACATTTCATCCAGAACCACAGAGGAGACTGAGCTGGGTTTTGTGTACTGGAAAAAAGCCGTGAAGTACAACAAACCAACCACGATCAGGTGGGAGCTGCAGGTGGAGAAGGCCTTTTACGCCTGCCCTCTGCAGAGCGTATCCGCAGGATGGTGGAGATGATGTAAATGTAGGAGATCAGCATGAGGAGGAAGGAGCTTGACCCAAATATCACAAAAGAAGTAAGAAGCACCAGTTGATTGGTGAGGGTGTCAGTGCAGGCCAGTTGCAACAGAGGAGGGAGCTCACAGCTGAAATGACTGATTTGAATGGGCCCACAGAAATGCAACTTGAGGGCAAAACTTGTGTTAAGAAGGGCATAGAAGAAGCCCATGGTCCATGCACCACTTACCAACTGAACGCAGATTCCTTTGCTCATTGTCTGCACGTAATGTAATGGATCACAGATGGCAGCATAGCGGTCATAAGCCATGGCTGAGAGAATGAAAATTTCAGCACCAGCTGAGAGGATAATAAGGAACATCTGGGCGATGCAGCCATTGACAGAAATAGTTTTGTGCTCTACTAGGAAGTTCATCAGCATTTTAGGCACCGTGACTGAGGAATAGCAGATATCAACAAAGGATAAATGGAAGAGAAAGAAGTACATAGGTGTGTGAAGGTGAGAATCAGCTCTTATCTCCACAATGATCACTATATTACCACCCAGAGTGATTAGGTAAATAACTAAAAACAATAGGAAGAGGAAAATCTGCATCTGTGGGTCACTGGAAAGTGCCAGGAGGATAAATTCGGTCACTGTGGTTTGATTTTTCATTGTCAGTTATTCAGGAAATCTGTGACCTGGAAGACGAGAAAGAAAATGAAATTAATACCTATCATACAAATAAATTAAAATAGTATGTGGAGATAATCTGTTCCATAGGCTGAATGTAAAGAGAGTCCTATTCCATTCTGTAAAATGTGTGTTTTAACTATACTAAATTTAGAGAGAGAGAGAAAGAGATATGGTATTTGTTTGTTTTAAATAGACAAATTAGGCTGGATACACAAAAAGACTTGGGCAGTTAACTGCCACTTTAGATGCCTAAGTCCCAGAATCAGGTCCTACAGGTATTCACAAATACCCTGTTCAGCTCTGACTAAGGGTTTGTCTGATGTGGGGCTCCCTCAGTTTCTCCTCTTGAAGCTGTACCACGGTGGATACATCATAAAAGAGGCAGTGTAGGCTTACTGGATACTTGGTCTTCTGTATGTGGGGTAAGTATTCAAGCCACCAGGCTATAGAAGAATTTATTCTCTCTCTGCAATCTGGCCTTATGACTTCAATAGAGCTACAACTGTGTCACACAATCATGGGATTGGGCAGACTGGTTGCAATGAAACTATGGCCAATTGAAAATAGCTGGACATCTGGCCAAATCTATAAAAATAATTACACTCTGTCAGTTGTTCTAGACTATTTCATTGAAAACACAAATTAATATCTGTAGTATATAATTGGATTCTTACCTATTACAATCATTAGGATTTTTCAGGAAGAAGAAGAATCACAAAACTGGACGGGACCTTGAGAGGTCATCTAGTCCAGTCCCCTGCACTCAAGGTAGGACTAAGTATTATCTAGACCATTCCTGACAGGTGTTTGTCCAACCTGCTCTTAAAAATCTCCAAACATGGAGATTCCGCAACCTCCATGGGCAATTTATTCCAGTGCTTAACCACCCTGACAATTAAGAAGTTTTCCATCCTTGCCTCAATTTTAGCCCATTGTTCTTGTCCTATGATCAGAGGTTAAGAAAAACAATTTTTCTCCCTCTTCCTAATAACAACCTTTTTTTTGTTGCTCTTTTTTTGTTGCTCTTTTCTGGACTTTTTCCAATTTGTCTACATCTTTCCTGAAATGTGGCACCCAGAATTGGACACAATACTCCAGTTGAGGCCTAATCATCGTGGAATAGAGTGGAAGAATTACTTCTCGTGTCTCACATACATCACTCCTACTAATACATTCCAGAATGATGCTTTTTTTTTCCAACAGTGTTACACTGTTGACTCATATTTTGCTTCTGATTCACTATGAGCTCTAGATCCCATTCAGCAGTACTCCTTCCTTGGGAGTCATTTCCCATTTCGTATATGTGCAACTGATTGTTCCTTCCTAAGTTTAGTACTTTGCATTTACCCTTATTTAATTTCATCCTGTTTACTTCAGACCATTTCTCCAGTTTGTCCAGATCATTTTGAATTATAATCCTATCCTCCAATGCACTTGCAGCAGCTCCCAGCTTGGAATTATCCTCAATTATCCTCAAGCTTGATAGGTGTACTCTCTTTACATTATCCAAACCGGACCAAGAACCGATCCCTGAGGGACCTCACTAGTTATGCCCTTCCAACATGATTGTGAACCACTGATAACTACTCTCTGGGAACTGTTTCCCAGCCAGCTATGTACACACTTTATGCGAGTTCCATCTAGGTTGTATTTCTCTAGTTTGTTTATGAGAAGGTTAGGAGAGACACTATCAAGAAGAAATGAACGTGACCATCAAAAACTATATTGATATAGTGACATGATTTTGAAAAGAGCGACCTGATAGAAAATCAATGGAACTTTTGCTCCTAAGTCACTTAAACTCCAGCTCAATGGGATTTTTGACTCAATATTCTGCATGTCTGAGTATCAGGCTGTACATATAGTAGAGAAGTTATCCTGCCCTCCTGGAAGTGAATGGCTATTTTAACATAAGTTTTTAATGGAAAAGGCAATGAAATCAATGTTCTGTCCAATATCAAAATGATGTTTGTCCCCATACAATCCTAGAGAGAAACTGAACCTTTCCTCCATTATCAGCTCATGAGACAAATGCCTAAGCAGAGAGATGGACCTTGTACTAGAACCAGAATGTCAACACAGGCAGATTCTGTGCACAGGGAAATTCAGTTCCAAGGGCATTTTCCAGAGACTGCCCTTCCCCTGACCTCACACACACACACACACACACCCCTGCTCTCAGCTATTTCAGTGCTGCCTTGAGAAACAGAGAGAAAGAGAGAGCTGGGCGATTCAAGTAAATCAGTTTTGCCTACAATGGTCCCTCTGCTGTAACCAAGTCTGTGTGAGCAGACTGCTTCAGTCAGGCAGAAGTTAACAGAACTGAAGAGACTCACCCCTAGATAAGAGGGGCAGAATCTGGTCCTTTGAAATGAAAAGGATACAAAAATTTAAAACGAATAAAAATATGAATCAACTCACCTGCTTTTAAGCACAGATCATATTTATGGTGAGATCATTCTGACCTGTGATTTTCTCTTTGCTTAGTCTATCTACCTCCTTATCGACTTGTCTATCTAGTCTGTCTGTCTCTGGAATACAGCATCCAAGGAGATCCAATATTTTTTACCTGGATCAGTGAAACCCTTCAAGGTGTGTTGGGTTATCAGTGAGAGTGAAGCAAAGAACTTTTCCTTAGCTGACTCCAAGGCTAGGAGCTGATTCTCGAGAGTTGTTTAAATACTGTCTTGCTCCTCCTGGGACAATCCCTGGAGTTCACTCTCTGTAACAAGCTTCCAGTAACATTGTGCTGTGTCAGCCCTTGAGCAATAATATATTGTACCTTAGAATGAGAGCACTGAGGCTTGGGTTATTGTATGCATCCAAGTGACAGTCAATTTAGGCTCAGATTCATAAAGCAGCTGGAAGAGTTAGATGCACAGATAGCAGCACATTTCCTCTCCCTTAGACTCCTTTGAAGGTCCTAGTCTTAATGTATAATTACCATAAGAGCTCAGTGGAGGAAAATGAATGGGGACTGGCCAGTCATCCTTAAAAAATCACCAATAGCTGGATACACAGGTTAAGGAATGAGAAAGGAGCAAATAGACTGTATAAGATGGCAGGAAAGAACAGGAGATGAGACAAAGAAGATTTCCTGAATACATCTGGATAAAATTTTTCAGAGAAGTAGTTTAGTCACTGAAAAATGCAGTTTGGTTGACCCAATACTATTTGTGAATTAGAAAAAAAAGCCAAATTGTTTCATCCAGGGCAAAACAAACAAACAAAAAAACTAAGTAAAGTTACAAAGCAGCACAGGGCACCGTAGTGCCTCCACAGTACCTTTAACCTAGTGGTTAGGGAACTCATTTGGGTCATGGGAGATCCTCATGCAATTCCTTCTCGATCTGATATAGAGCAGAGATTTGAAGGGAGGTCTCTTATCTCTCAGGAAAGTGCTTTAATCTGTTTACTGTAGGCCTTGCTGGAAACCTAAGCATAAGTAACTTTTAACCAAAGGCTGGGAACCAGAGTAGACCGAGCTTTGACAGAATAGTAATGCATCAGATAGGCCCATTCCTGACCACAGAGGATGATACAAAAACATATAGATCTCTCAAGTAAGTATGTAAACACATTCGTAAGAGATGGTACAAGAGCACATTGACCTCTCATAAAATAAGGATGGGATGACAGGATAATGGGTGAGGATATTTTGTTCTATCTAGCAGGTACCAGGATAAAGGTGGTAACTAACAGCATCTAGAGTGTAATACGTCACTTGTTTGTATCAATGGATTAAAGAGGTCCTATGAGGGACATATTTGTATCGGCCGAGGGGACAGGACCCTGGTGTCCCATCTTGTCACAGAAATACACGTGTTAGTGTCCCTGTGACCCCTTGGACAGGACACAAATGCCATACTTTGCTGACAATAAACCTGGCCGAGGGCCTTCACCACCAAATAGAGCATGTGGTCTTTCTTTAGGAATAAAATCGAGGTCTGCTGAATTGGTAAGCTGCATTTCGTGCTCATGCAGCTCGCACCAGAGCTTCAAGAACAGCAGCACCGAGCAGCCTTAACAACTTAGCAGCCTTAACAAATCTCCTCAGCACTAAGAACTTGGTCAATAAGTTATTCTGAGGAAGGGCTTCCTAAGCGTCTCTGAAGTTGGTTTGCTTTGTAAAGTCTTCAGCACACCATAGCAGCAGAAACACATGGCTCTAACGCAGCCATGGTGGCACGTGGAATGGGTTTCCATCTTGAATGGTCCTTTGCAAGTCTTCTTCCTTTCACAAGAATCAAGATAGGATGATTTAGGTTTCTTAGATCCCACAAAATTGCATCTTTCAGTCTCATGCATGGTTGCACTGGTGCTCTACTTCCTTCTTCCTCATCTCTATAAACCTTCTGTAAAAGCATACTGTCTCCTGAACATTGCACATACCCCCACCATTGCAGTCGTCTTCTTCTCAACTAATGCAAGACTGCAACTTGCTGGGATCATTTAAGTATCTTCCTGCTTGTGATAAAATCAGATCAATGGATGTCAAGGATATGTCATAACTTTTCACACTGAAAACTGTTTAATTTCCTCTCCTGAGCTGTTGTTAATAAATACGTTTCTGTTCCATATAACAGAGTTGTCATCATTACCATATTGAATACTTGTCTCTTAGTTTTCACATAGACATTCTGCCTCCCAAACAGAGGCCCTTGAAGATGCTGAAATGTCATTGGCACGACCCATCAGATATGTGATTTCTTCAGATACAGAAACTCATTCCGTCAAACAACTACCCAGATAGAAAAATCTATTCACCCATTGTATGTGGTTGCCATCTATATGCACTATCAGCAGGTCATGAGTAAGCCCATGGCAAAAGAAATGGCCCATCCAAATTGCTATGTTTATAAGTTACCACATGTCTCTTTTTAAGCAAGTATGTTTTATTAATAAGGTAAAAGCACTACCAAGAAAACATATTAAAAATAATAAAAGAATCTATACATATGCTAATAAGATTACCAGTGATCACCCCCAACTGCAGCCTCGGCTCTGGCAGAAGCTCTCATTCAGTCTCCACTCAGAATTTTTCCTGCTGTTTCAAGAATATCACACCCTCTGCTCAGAACAAGAACAACTCCTGACTCTGTGAGTGACTCATTTATACACTTTAGCTCTTTGATGAGACCTTGAAAATGTAATCAGCCAGGCAATAGGTCTCTGCTCAAAATGCAGTTTCAAAATGCAGGATTCCAGAGGAGTCAGTCACATACCCTTCCTCCCTCCCTTAGAATTTCCTTGAAAATCCGCTTTACATGCCTTGTCCCCAAATGTCCTTTGAAGTTCCTAATGTATCCCAGAGATTGCACTAATCAGAACTTCCTCCTAAATGAGCTCCATAAAATACTGTAATAGTACATAAATATTCACATTTTAATACAACCAACTTCAAAGATATTTACCTTAATTCAACAAGGTTTAATTTAATTCATTAAAGTTTGTGCAGGATGTTACAGGACACTTTCATATCTGTCACAGTGACAATCTTGAAATATAATATCTCAACCTTTTACCGCACTTACTGGACTCAATCCTTTTTCCAGCCTTACTCCCTTCTATATGGGATTGGCTCTTTGTGCCCTTTTAATCCATTCCAGTCTGTCTTGAATGCTATTCCTCGGAAACTCTGCAGCTAATCAAATAATTTACTATGACATCCATTAACCTAGTTCTGGGTTTACCTACCCTCCCCTGTTATCTGATACTCTTTCTACATGGCCAAACCCTCTAAGCCTGGACTCCCTCAGCTTTTCTATAACTGGTACCACCTTCACACTTCCCCTACTTTGTTCATTCCAAACATGGTCAATCCTTGTAACTTCAATCACCCATCTTAATGTTTTTTTTTCCCCAATGTATTCAAGATCTGCTCCTGTCTCTTGCTCAGTACCCAGCATTCAGAGCCCTACCAAAGTGCAGGCCTAATTACCGACTTGTAGATCTCACTCTTCACTTCCATAGGCTTTGTGAAACCTCAGATGTTCGTATAAATAGTCACATAGTGCCCAGTCTTGCAAAAGGCTTACTTCAGTGAACAGCTAGAACAAGTTAATTGTGAGTATGCACCACTGCCATCACTGTGAATCTGTCTGCAGGATTGGGATGATACACAGTGTTCTTTGGGCTCAAGCCTGTAGGTGGTCTAAAAGTGAAAGTCCTGCTCTGCTCAGATGGATATCTACATGCAGAAAGGCTATGGGAATCTGTGCATTTAGTCTAAACACTTCAGTGCATGCAGTATCATGTCTACAGAGAAGAAGAAATGCACAAACCCCAGAATAGCTGAATGAAAAAAGCCCATTCAGTCAGGTCATCCTTTCTTTCTTTCTTTCTTTCTTTCTTTCTTTCTTTCTTTCTTTCTTTCTTTCTTTCTTTCTTCTTTCTTTCTTTCTTTCTTTCTGTAGAATCTGCATAAGATGATGGGGGTGATTTGGTGCATTAGTGTTGGAATGGTTTTCCATACATGTGCAGATGGTAGAAAGAAGACACATGATTAGATTGTGGAACTCCTTGCCACAGGGATACACTGAGACCATAAATGTAGTAAAATTCAAAAAGAGATAGGGTATGAAAAAACATCCAGATTTATTATGATTAATTATGATAACATTACTGAAAGGGATATTAAATATCAAGTCTATTGTAAGGTTCTTGAATCTTCCTCTGAACATCTGTTCCTGGTCACTATCAGAAATGGGCTAGCGGATTTAGGTGGCACGTCTGTCTCAGCATGGCTATTTTTATGGTTCTGTGACACAGACAATGGCATTATAAGAGTGCAGTGTTCTTCAGTAGCATCCTTGTCCCAGAAATCTCAAAATACTTTATGTGCATTAATATATTAACCTCTGCAATACATCTGCCCATTTATTTTCGTCAAATTACAGAAGATTATTACTATAAAGCATCTGGACTGAGGTGAAGATGGACATAGGAGACGGAAGTGTGGAGAGTCTCTGCGTTAGGCTAAAAGGGGTAAAAAACACGGGTGATGTCGTGCTGGGAGTCTACTACAGGCCACCTAATCAGGTGGAAGAGGTGGATGAGGCTTTTTTCAAACAACTAACAAAAGCATCCAAAGCCCAAGATTTGGTGGTGATGGGGGACTTCAACTATCCAGATATATGTTGGGAAAATAACACCACGGGGCACAGACTATCCAATAAGTTCCTGGACTGCATTGCAGACAACTTTTTATTTCAGAAAGTTGAAAAAGCTACTGGGGGAAGCTGTTCTAGACTTGATTTTAACAAATAGGGAGGAACTTGTTGAGAATTTGAAAGTAGAAGGAAGCTTGGGTGAAAGTGATCATGAAATCATAGAGTTTGCAATTCTAAGGAAGGGTAGAAGGGAGTACAGCAGAATAGAGACAATGGATTTCAGGAAGGCGGATTTTGGTAAGCTCAGAGAGCTGATAGGTAAGGGCCCATGGGAATCAAGACTGAGGGGAAAAACAACTGAGGAGAGTTGGCAGTTTTTCAAAGGGACACTATTAAGGGTCCAAAAGCAAGCTATTCCGATGGTTAGGAAAGATAGAAAATGTGGCAAAAGACCACCTTGGGTTAACCATGAGATCTTGCGTGACCTACAAAATAAAAAGGCGTCATATAAAAAATGGAAACTAGGTCAGATTACAAAGGATGAATATAGGCAAATAACACAGGAATGCAGAGGCAAGATTAGAAAGGCAAAGGCACAAAATGAACTCAAACTAGCTATGGGAATAAAGGGAAACAAGAAGACTTTTTATCAATACATTAGAAGCAAGAGGAAGACCAAGGACAGGGTAGGTCCACTGCTCAGTAAGGAGGGGGAAACAGTAATGGGAGACTAGGAAATGGCAGAGATGCTTAATGACTTCTTTGTTTCAGTCTTCACTGAGAAGTCTGAAGGAATGTCTAATATAGTGAATGCTTACGGGAAGAGGGTAGGTTTAGAAGATAAAATAAAAAAAGAGCAAGTAAAAAATCACTTAGAAAAGTTAGATGCCTGCAAGTCACCAGGGCCTGATTAAATGCATCCTAGAATACTCAAGGAGTTAATAGAGGAGGTATCTGAGCCTCTAGCTATTATCTTTGGGAAATCATGGGAGATGGGGGAGATTCCAGAAGACTGGAAGAGGGCAAATATAGTGCCCATCTATAAAAAGGGAAATAAAAACAACCCAGGAAACTACAGACCAGTTAGTTTAACTTCTGTGCCAGGGAAGATAATGGAGCAGGTAATTAAAGAAATCATCTGCAAACACTTGGAAGGTGGTAAGGTGATAGGGAATAGCCAGCATGGATTTGTAAAGAACAAATTGTGTCAAACTAATCTGATAGCGTTCTTTGATAGGATAATGAGCCTTGTGGATAAGGGAGAAGCGGTGGATGTGATATACCTAGACTTTAGTAAGGCATTTGATATGGTCTCGCATGATATTCTTATAGATAAGCTAGGAAAGTACAATTTAGATGGGGCTACTATAAGGTGGGTGCATAACTGGCTGGATAACCGTACTCAGAGAGTAGTTGTTAATGGCTCCCAATCCTGCTGGAAAGCTATAACAAGTGGGGTTCCGCAGGGGTCTGTTTTGGGACCGGTTCTGTTCAATATCTTCATCAACGATTTAGATGTTGGCATAGAAAGTATGCTTATTAAGTTTGCGGATGATACCAAACTGGGAGGGATTGCAACTGCTTTGGAGGACAGGGTCAAAATTCAAAATGATCTGGACAAATTGGAGAAATGGTCTGAGGTAAACAGGATGAAGTTCAATAAAGATAAATTCAAAGTGCTCCACTTAGGAAGGAACAATCAGTTTCACACATACAGAATGGGAAGAGACTGTCTAGGAAGGAGTATGGCAGAAAGAGATCTAGGGGTCATAGTGGACCACAAGCTTAATATGAGTCAACAGTGTGATACTGTTGCAAAAAAAGCAAACATGATTCTGGGATGCATTAACAGGTGTGTTGTAAACAAGACACGAGAAGTCATTCTTCCGCTTTACTCTGCGCTGGTCAGGCCTCAGCTGGAGTACTGTGTCCAGTTCTGGGCACCGCATTTCAAGCAAGATGTGGAGAAATTGGAGAGGGTCCAGAGAAGAGCAACAAGAATGATTAAAGGTCTTGAGAACATGACCTATGAAGGAAGGCTGAAGGAATTGGGTTTGTTTAGTTTGGAAAAGAGAAGACTGAGAGGGGACATGCTAGCAGTTTTCAGGTATCTAAAAGGGTGTCATCAGGAGGAGGGAGAAAACTTGTTCACCTTAGCCTCCAATGATAGAACAAGAAGCAATGGGCTTAAACTGCAGCAAGGGAGATTTAGGTTGGACATTAGGAAAAAGTTCCTAACTGTCAGGGTAGTTAAACACTGGAATAGATTGCCTAGGGAAGTTGTGGAATCTCCATCTCTGGAGATATTTAAGAGTAGGTTAGATAAATGTCTATTAGGGATGGTCTAGACAATATTTGGTCCTGCCATGAGGGCAGGGGACTGGACTCGATGACCTCTCGAGGTCCCTTCCAGTCCTGGAGTCTATGAGTTAAACACTAACCAACTTCTAGTCTTTGTGCTTCAGATAAAATTAAAGAAAGTCCATGACTCAAAGGAATTAAATATAACAAATAAACAACCTGGAAATACCACTTCTTCTTTTATTATTATTTTTTTTATATTACAATTAGTTGAGATTAAGGCCTTGTCATGCTTGATTCTGTACACATGTTAGAGATGGACAGAAAAAGAAATTTTCATCACCCAGTAAATTCCGTATTTCATCATTTGTTTTAACCCCAAAATAGGACAGGAAGTTGAAATGTCAACGTTTTTGTGAAAGAAAAAATCATAAAATATTGGAATGCAGAAATATCTAAACATTTCATTTTGTCTTTTTTTATTGAAACAAGCCAGCCTTTTGAAGTGTCAATTTCATTATCAATCAATATTTTGATCTAAATTACATTGAGATGAGAAATTTTGTCATTTTAAATCGAAATGCCAACTCAATTTTTTTTTATTTCAGCTTGACATTTTGAAAGAAAATCTGATTTCATTTTCAGAGGTCAAATTGAAATGAAATTTTTGTTTAGATTTTCCGTATGAAAAAATGAAATACTTTACTTCAAAATTCGGATTATCCAGCCTACACAACGAACACTACGTGCGGTACTCATTGCTCCATCTCACAAAAAGATATATTAGAATTGGGAAAAGTACAGTAAAGGGCAACAAAAATGATTATGGGTATGGAACAGCTTCTATATGAGGAGACACTAAAAAGACTGGGAAAGTTTGGCCTGAAAAAGAGATGACTGAGAGGAATTTGACAGAGGCCTATAAAATCAAGCATGGTGTGGAGGAAGTGAATAAGGAAGTGTTATTTACCCCTTCACATAATATACAAATAAGGGGTCCCCTGATGAAATTAATAGGCAGCAGGTTTAAACCAAACATAAGGAAGCACTTCTTCACACAACACACAGTCAACATGTAGAACTCATTGTCACAGGATGTTGTGAAGGCCAAAATAATAACTGTGTTAAAAAAAGAATTAATTGAGTTACTTAGGGTAATTGGCTGTTAGCCAAGATGTCCAAGGACTCATCCCCACTCTCTGAATGTCCCTATACGTCTGACTGCTAGACGCTGAGACTGGATAAAAGAGAATGGATCACTTGATACATTGGTCTCTTCTGTTCACTCCTTCTGAAGCATCTGCCACTGTTGAAAGACAGGATACTGGGCTAGATGGACCAGTATGGCCATTCTTATGTTCTTAATAAAGTTTAGAGCCTTCTCCAGATAATTCCTTACCCCAACATACTCAATCCCTTAAAACAAATACACACACACATACACACTCACTCTCCAAATAAAGAAACTACAGTTAACGTGCGCCAAATGAACTCAATTTTCTCAGTGCTGCCTTGAGAAAGAGAGAGAGAGAGAGAAAGAGAGATGAATGATTCAAGTAGTAGCTATGCTCTCATCCATGGCACCTGTGCTGCAACTCACTCTGTGTGAGCATAGAGTGGAGTTGTAGCTGTCTTGGTCTCAGGATATTCAAGAGACAAGGTGGGTGAGGTAATCTCTTTCATTGGACCTACTTCTGTTTTTGATCCTAACAGAACTCTTCTTTCTCATCAACAGAAGCTGGTCCATTTAAAGAGTTTACCTCACCCCCTATCCAGGCAGAAGTCAATGGGAACTTACTGAGAGACCCACCCCTTGATAAGGAGGGGCAGAATCTGGTCATTTGTAATGGAAAGGATAAAATAAGATTAAAAAGGAAGAACAATAAGAATCAACTCAGCTGACTTTTAAATGTGGATAATAAATACAATGAGTTCATTCTGACCTGTGGTTTTCTCTGTTTACTTTGTCTATTTAGACAGACAAATCAACAAATAGGTAGATAGTCTCTCTATCTGTCTCTGCAATACACCATATCAGGATATCAACTCTTCTTTACTACAAACACTTAAATCTGACAAGGTAGGTAGAGTTGTCCCTGGGAGTGGAGCAAAGAGCCTTTCCTCATCTGACTCCAAGACTAAGAATTTATTTTTAAGAGCTGTTTAAATGCTGTCTTATTCCCCCGGGATGAAATCCCTGCAGTTCACTCTCTGTAACAAGCTACCTGTAACATTGAGTTGGGTCAATCCTTAAGCAGCAATATTCCATGCATAAGAATGAGAGCATAGAGGCTTGGATTATCAAAGGAGCCTAATGGATTTAGGTGTCCAATCTCAGTGACAGGCTGTCAGGTTTCCCTCCTCACTCTGAATGTTAGAGTACAGATGCGGGGTCCCGCATGAAGACCCTCTAAGCTTATTTCTACCATCTTAGGTTAAAAACTTTCCAAGGCACAAATTCTTTTATACTTTGGATTAAGTAATGCTGACACCACCAAGTGATTTAAACAAACATTTAGGGAGGGCCACTTGGAGCCCTACCTTCCCCGAATATCCCCCCAAGTCCCTACACTCCTTTTTCTGGGCAGGCTTGAGAATAATCTCCCAAGCTCTATACCCCCTTTCCTGGGGAGGCTTGAGAATATATTCTCACCAATTGGGGCAGGTGAACACAGACCCAAACCCTTGGACTTAAAACAATGAAAAACCAATCAGGTTCTTAAAAGAAGAATTTTAATTAAAGAAAATGTAAAGGAATTTCCTCTATAACATTGGGATGGTAAGTAATTTACAGAATAACAAAAGACTCAAGATCATAGAGGATCTCCCCTCTAGGGAAAACCTCAACGTTACAAAATCAGGGATAAACCTCCCTCCTTGTACAAAGGAAATCACAAGCCAAAATAAAAGTAAGCTTATGCATTCCTTTGCTGGTACTTACTGTTACTAATGGAGTTGGATTGCTTGCTTTCTTGATCTGTTTCCGGCAAGCACACACAACAGACAGACAAAGCCCCTTCCCCTCCAGATTTGAAAGTATCTTGTTCCCTTATTGGCCCTTTTGGTCAGGTGTCAGTTAGGTTACCTGAGCTTCTTAACCCTTTACAGGTAAAAATTGAGTTAATCCTTTACAGGGTAAAGAGAGATTTTATGCTACCCTTAGCTGTACGTTTACGACACAGACTCAAGATTTTCAAAGTATCCTAGCAGCTAGACACCCAAACAACAACCATTTCATCTCCCACACGCTCCTTTGAAGATGCTAGCCATAATGAGAATGGAGTAAATAGATTGCATGAGGTGGCAGGAAAAAATAAGTGATGAGAGAAAGGAGGAGTTACAGTGTGTAGAGTTGGACAAAATTTTTCAGAACATTTTTTTGTGGACAAACTAAGAGTATTGGTTGAGCTCATATTAGTTGCAAATTTGACACCTATTCACCAAATATTTTCATGGAAGGGGAAAAACAAAGTCTAAATGGACAGCCCAGCATATGGACCCCAGCACTCACCCTAATACCTTGTGTCTATTTGTTGGGGTATTTGGATGTGGAAGAAACTCATTCACTTTCTACTTCTGCTTGCTGTGGAGCAGAGATTTGAAGCTAGGTCTCCCATCTCTAAGGAAAGTGCTTTCTCTTTGGGCTATAATGCAATTTAGGGCAGGGCTTTCTCAGGCTCTCCAGATGAAGCTGTTCACATTGTATAAATCAGTAGCAGTAGATATACATCACAATAATGCAGCCATGGTGGCATGTAGAATGGATTACCATCCTGAGGCATTCCATGTGAGACCGCTTGCTTCCAAAAGACTCAGTATGGGAGGATTAGTTTTCCTAAATGTCTCAGAATTGCATCTTCCAATCTTATTCATGGTCACCCTTATAACCTCAGCTTTCTAAACTTTCAGAAAAGTGTACCTTCTTCAGCGCAGGTCACTCATTTCCGTTTTATAGGCGGCATGGATGGTTTTCATTTTATCATCGTAGATAAAGCACTTTTTCTCAGTGCATGGTCAGTAGTCTCTCCAAGTAAGGCAATATCATCCTCATATTTAAGATCCACTCAAGATGAATCTTTAAATAGTACACCTCTATCTGAGCCACAATCAATCTTGTCATCTGATAGTCTATTATAACATTGAATACCGAGGTTTGGAGAAACATACTTGATGCACCCCTGCTTCTACAGAAAACCAGTCTGTAATACAACCATTGACCCTCGCACAAGTCAGTGTACCATAGTACTCAGGTGCGCTAGCAGCCTTTTTGGCTCCCTCGGAGGTGGAAGGTCCCGCTCCCAAAAAGACGCCCCCAACAGAGGCAGCAGAAGGTCCCACCCCAGAAATACTGCCGACAACTGCGGCGGCCGAACATCCGGACGCTGCGGTTGCTGCACCCCAAATGTCAGTGCCCTTGATGACCACCTAGGTCTCCTAATGGGTTGCACTGGCCCTGGTAGTATTGTTTCTCTATGTGGCACACTAAGACCTCATACATCCCGCAATGGTGAAGCTGTATCCACAGCACTGATTGATGCAGTGAGTCAACACCAGCAACAAAGTCTATAAACATGAAGGTAACGTCCTTTGGTCATTTTAGGAACTTTTCAGTAACATTCTATCAAATGTGACACCTGGGTTTTATCTGTAGAAATTGTAAAGATTGTTTCAGGGTCTGTCACTACAATGGTGCTTTTTGTACTACTTAATGGCATTTGTATTTCACCCAACAGGTTTATCTAGGAACTAGAACCTACCACCCTAGAGAAAGAGAGAGGAAGCCCTTTCCAACAGTTGCCTAACACCTTATACTTAGTGTGTCTACAAGTCATCTAGGGGTGTGATTCCCAGTTTATGCAGACTCACTGATTGTAGCTCTCATTGAGGTCACTCACTCTAAATAGTAATGTAGCTGCTGTAGTACAGGCAGTGGTAAGCGTTGGCATGGACTAGGCATGTCAAATACATACCCATGAGTTTCATACATGTTTCTAGTCAGTGAAAATAGTCTGTGCCTCCACTCACTGCTGTCCATGATACTACTGCTACACTGCTAATTTTGGAGTGCTAGCTTGATGAACTGGGAATCCCATCTTTAACTCATAGTGTAGACGCAGCCTTAATGAACATTGTGAGTCAATGAGTTAAAGGCTGTAGCATGCTGCCTGGGGGACACTGGAAACAGTTTGAACAGGCTGGGTCACACTAAGGGAACCACACTGAGAGTTATATGGGCACACAGGAGAATCTGGGCAGGTCAAGAGAATGCAAATCAGACAGGTTGTGTTCTTCTAATTTAAGAGTGAAGTCAAATTAATTTAGCTTTTAGCGTAGTATGAGATTAGATGAAATTAAGTATGTGTGCAGGGCTCTGGCAGGAGCTGTACTTCAACCCCTACCCAGAGGTTTTCTTGTGGTTTCAAGGTCATTATATCTCAACTCAAACCAAAATCATCTCCTGACCCTCTGTCATTGACTTCTCCGATATGGCTCTTTGAAGAGACCTTGACTAGGTAATCAGACAAACATTGAGTATCTGCTCAAAGTGTAGCTTAAGAAGAATGGATTTTAGGTGAGTCCATCCCGAAGAATTTCCTTGAAAATCCACATCAGGCATATTATCCCAGAAAGTCCTTTGAAGTCCCCAATATCTCCCAGCAATTGCATTATTCATGTCTTCCTCCTAAAGAAGCACCATGCAACCCTACAGAAGTACATAAACATTTGCATGTTTAATACAATGATGTCCAAGGATGTGAAACTTAATTCAATAGCATTTCTTCAAGGATCTTGTTATATCTGCAATACAGTGTTTTGCACGCATGCACTCTATATTGCGCTCTTGTAATACAGTTTCTGAACATCTTGCTGCACTTACTTAACTCAAATCTTCTTCTAACCTTACTCCTATCTATATGGGGGTTGGTTCTTCACATCCTTCTTCCCCATTCCAATCAGTCTTGAACGCTATTCTTTGGAAACTCTGCAGCTAATCCTGTCCTTTAGTATGACACCCATCCATCTAGTTCTGGGTCTGTCAACCCATCTCTTTCGCTCCACTTCTAAGTTTAACTCCCTGTTTCCTATATATTCTTCCAATTTTCTTTTCACATGGCCAAAGCATCTATGCCTTGATTCCCTCAGCTGTTCTATAACTATAACATTTCCCCTACTTCATTAGTTACAAACATGGTCCATCCATGTAACTCCAAGTATCCATCTTTACATTTTCATTTCCATTGTATACAAGATCTGCTCCTATCTCTTCTTCAGTGTCCAGAATTCAGAGCCCTGGGAAAGTTCAGGCCTAATTAACATATTGCAGATCTCACTTTTCAGTGGGGTCAGTTTAGTGAAAATACAAATGATCATATAAATAGGCATACAATGCAAAATCCAGCAAGAACGTTACTCCTATGAAGATGTTGTACACATGAATAATATTATTGAAATTACACGTAAGTACCGACTCCTAGCACAAGGGTGAATGTATCTGCAGGATCGGGATCATGCATAATGTTGATTAGATTCAGTCCTGCCGGCGGTCTGTAAGTGGAAATCTTCTAAACCTCAGTTGGAGGTTTGAAGGCAGACAGGCTGTAGGAATATGTCCATTTAGTCTAAACGTTCAAGGGCATGCAGTATCATGTCTCTAGAGAAGAAGAGATTAACAAAAACATAATAGGGAAATGAAGAAGCCCACTCAGTGGAGACTTCCTCCCTTTCTTCCTGTATGATTTTCATAAGGTGAGGTTGATGGTTTGGTGTACCGCTGTTGGGAGGGTGTTCCATGCATGTGCTGATGGCATGAAGAAGAAACATAATTAGACAGTGGAAATTCTTGCCACATTTACGCTTTGAAGACCAAAAAATGTAGCAATATTCAGATAAGATTTGGATAAGACAAATATTCAAGGTTATTATAATTAATTAGGACAACATATTTTAAGGGATATTAAACGTTATGTTTCAAGGATTAAGCCACATAACCCAGTCATTGTCCCACATTAATCAGTTTTAAACAAGGTTCAGGGTTCACTTTGCAAAGACCTCAGTCTGTTTAGTACCTTAGCAAACACATCATTAAAAATCTTTTTTTATAACTTTTTATTAAAGACAAGAAGTAAAAATTCATTTGAACTGTAAAATATTAAATCAGGCTTTCATTTTAACAACATCTCTTGTTCCCTTTTTTTGATCTGGAAACAGTTTTTAAAAAACAATTACATAAGTTCATGGAGGATAGGTCATCAATGGCTATTAGTCCAGAAGGCCAGAGAGGCAACCTCCTGTTCTGGGTGTCCCTAAACCTTTGACTACCAGAAGCTGGGACTGTGTGACAGAGGATGTATCACTCAATAATTGTCTGTTCTGTTCATTCTCTTTGAAGAATCTGGCACTGGCCATTGGCAGAAAGATGATAGTGGGCTAGATGGACCATTGGTCAGACCTGGAATGGTCTTTCATTTGTTCTTATGTTCTAACATGATAATAGGTGGTTCACTAGGCAATGGGAGATGCTGAGGAGTGGGGTGTGATTTAAGCCCTGCCACTGTCAAAGAGTTCAGTCCCCGTATCCCTGTGAGGGAGACAAATCCTTTTGCTTGTCATTCTCAGCTAGGAACTCTCTAACCCCATCTAAGTTTTTTTGTTTGTTTTTTGGTTTTTGTTTTTTTACACATGAAGCTAGGGATGAAGGAGGAAGAAGAAGGAGGAGACCGCTCATAACTTTAATCTCAATGGTCAGGGTAATCACCTGGAATGTGAGAGAGCCCCACTTCAAGTGCCTGATAAAGAGACGGGATTCAAACAGGGGAACTCTCCCGACTCATGTGGATGCCCTAACCACTGGGATACACTCATTTGGGCCTCTCTCTAACTCTCCTGTTGAAGACTAAGTTCCCCAGGGAGTAAACCCATTGGCTCCAATGATTATTATATTATTCTTATTAATTATTATTGAAAATCCTTGAGATTATAGTAGGATATTAAACTGATATTAAATGGAGTTTCAATAAATTAGTCAAAACAACAAAATAAGAGAGATTAATAGATTAAGAAAGATTATTTTTTTATAGAATTGGCCAGAATCTCAGCTGCCATTAATTTACCATAGATCCCCCGAAGTCAGTGGGCCAGATTAAAGAGATATGGAGATAGAGGAAAGGAAGAAATGTGTGACTGACTGTAAGGGTACGGACTCACCCCTGCGGCGCCTCCTGCTGGTCACTTATGGGAATTAGCTCATTCCAGCTAGGAGGACTCCCTGCAGGCAGGTGATCTGCCTGTCCTCTTGGCCGCCGTGTCCCTCCCTGGACCCCGGTTCCCTTTTAATTGGGGTGCTGCCCCCTGGATCTCCCCTCCCAGGGTAACCCCCAACCCACTATCCCCACTTTGCCTCAATATATTGCTACTGCCCAGTGTCCATATAGCCCCAGTTCACTGGGGCAAACTGCAGTATCAGCCACTCATCATAGGCAAAGGGGTTTGGACCTGCTGCCTTTGCCTACCCCTGGGCTGCCCCCTGTAATCCCTAGTACCTCTTGGCCTTAACCTAGGCCTCAGCCTGTGGCTTTCCAGGCAGGAGCTGCCCAGCTCCTCTGCTTTTCCCCAGCCCTGCTCCTTTCTGGTACCCTATGTCTAGCTCCCTGCAGCCAGGCCCTTCTCCCTCTACAGGCAAAGGGAGACTGACTGGGCTTCTGCCTCTTATAGGAGCCAGCAGGGCCTGACTGGGACCTGGCCACAGCTGAGCCTCCTTTTTCCCAATCAGCCCAGGCTTTCTGCCTTAGCCACAGCCCTCTCCTTGGGTGTTTAAAGACCCGAAAGGCAGGAATGGGTAACCACCCAGCTACACTGACTCTACAGAGCACTCACTCTGGATTTAGGAGACCTAAGATCCAGTCCCCAGTGCTCCAGTGGCTCTTGTACAACTGGGAACCTGGTCTGCTGACTTCAATGCAGCCACACTCATATAGACCAACTGAGATTTTGTCCCAATTTGTCTCAGTTAGCTGAGCTGAGAATTTCCCAAACATCAGTTGTCCAGAGTTCTATGCTCTCTAAGGTAAAAATATGTAATTTAATTTATTTAACATCATCAACATTACTTGAGAAACTTTAATTTCCCCAACATTTTCCTTAGAGCTGTTTTCACCTCCTTGTTTTTCAGGCTGTAGATGTTGGGGTTTAACATGGGGGTCAAGATGCTGTACTGGATGGAGAATATTTCATCCAGCACCACAGAAGAGACTGAGCTGGGTTTTGTGTACTGGAGAAAAGCTGTCAGGTACAACAAGCCAACCACAATCAGGTGGGAGCTGCAGGTGGAGAAGGCTTTATTCCTGCCCTCAGCAGAGCGTATCCTCAGGACGCTGAAGATGATGTGAATGTAGGAGATTAGGGTGAGGAGGAAGGAGATTGAGGCAAATGTCAGAACCGAAGTATGAAGCACCACTTCAGTGGTGAGGGTTTCAGTGCAGGACAGTCGTAAGAGAGGAGGGAGCTCACAGCTGAAATGGCTGATTTGACTGGGTCCACAAAAATGCAGCTTGAGGGCAAAAACAGTGTTTAGCAGGTCATGGAAGAAGCCTATTGCCCATGCTCCATTCACCAGCTGAACACAGATCCTTGTGCTCATTGTTTCCATGTAATGCAACGGGTCACAGATGGCAGCATAGCGGTCATAAGCCATGGCTGAGAGAATGAAAGCTTCAGTAGCAGCTGAGAGGAGCATGAAGAACATCTGAGCAATGCAGCCAATGACAGAAATAGTTTTGCGCTCTGCTAGGAAGTTCATCAGCATATTAGGCACTGTAACTGAGGAATAACAAATATCAACAAAGGATAAATGGAAGAGGAAGAAGTACATAGGGATGTGAAGGTGAGAATCAGCTCTTATCACCACCATGATCACTATGTTACCACCCAGAGTGATTA
Organism: Gopherus flavomarginatus; assembly: GCF_025201925.1. Taxonomy (NCBI): domain Eukaryota; kingdom Metazoa; phylum Chordata; order Testudines; family Testudinidae; genus Gopherus; species Gopherus flavomarginatus. Next base: position 22,451,403 of record NC_066628.1, read on the forward strand.
GGTAAATAACTAAAAACACCGAGAAAAGGAAAATCTGCATCTGTGGGTCACTGGAAAGTCCCAGGAAGATAAATTCGGTCACTGTTGTTTGATTCTTCATTGCCATTTATTCAGGAAATCTCTGGATTGGAAGACCAGACAAAATGAAATTAACACTTATTATGAAAATAAATTGAAATAGTATGTGGAGATTATCTGTTCCAGAGGATGAATGTAAAGATGTAAAATGTGTGTTTTAAGTAGACTAAATTTAGAGAGAGAGAGAGAGAGAGATGCGAGATGGTATTTGTGTGTTTTAAATAGGCAAAATAAGCTGGATACACAAAAGGACTTGGGCACTTAACTACCACTTTAGATGCCTAAATCCAAGAATCATATCCTACTGGTATTCACAAATTCCCTGCTCAGCTCTGACTAAGCGATAGTCTGACGTGAGGCTCCCTCAGTCTCTCCTCTTGAAGCTGGTTCTCTATGGATTAATCATAAAAGAGGCAGTGCAGGGTTACTGAATACCTGGTCTTCTGCCTGCAGGGTGAGTGTACTAACCACTAGGCAATAGAGGAATTTGTTCTCTCTCTGCAATCTGGCCTTATGACTTCAGTAGAGCTACAGCTGTGTCACACCAGTATGGGATCTGGCAGATTGGCTGCAATGAAACTATGGCCAATTGACAATTGCTGGACATCTGGCCAAATCTATATAAATAATCTCCACCTCCATTACAGTCTGTCGGTTGTTCTAGAGTATTTTGTTGAAAACACTATTTAATATCTGCAGTGTGTAATTGGATTCTTACCTATTAAAATTATTAGGATTTTTCAAGAAGAAGAATAATCATAGAATCATAGAACTGGAAGGTCATCCAGTCCAGTCCCGTGAACTCATGGCAGGACTAAATTTTATCTAGATCATCCCTGGCAGGTATTTGTCCAACCTGCTTTTAAAAATCTCCAGTGATGGAGATTCCACTACCTCCCATTTTCCTAATGTTCGAGTCTAAACTGACCTTGCTGCAATTTAAGCCCATTGGTTCTTGTCCTATTCTCAGAAGTTAAGAACAATTTTTTCCATCTTCCCCATAGCAACCTTTCATGTACTTGAAAACTGTTATCCTGTCCCCACTCAGTCTTCTCTTCTCCAGACTAAACAAGCCATTTTTTTCCAATCTTCCCTCATAGATCATGTTTTCTAGACCTTTAATAATTTTTGTTGCTCTTCTCTGCACTTTTTCCAATTTCTTCACATCTTTACTGAAATGTGGCACCCAGAACTGGACACAGCAGTCCAGTTGATGCCTAATCAGCACAGAGTACAGTTCAAGAATTACGTCTCGTATCTGGCTTACAACACTCCTGATAATACATCCCAGAACAATGTTTGCTTTTTTTGCAACAGTGTTACACTGTTGACTCATATTTATCTTGTGGTCCACTTTGACCTCCAGATCCCTGTCTGCAGTTCTCCTTCCTAGGCAGTACTTTCCCATTTTGTATGTGTGCAACTGATTGTTCATTCCGAAGTGGAGTACTTTGCATTTGTCCTTATTGAATTTCATCCTATTTACTTCAGACCATTTCTCCAGTCAGTCCAGATCATTTTGAATTATAATTCTATCCTTCAAAGCACTTCCAACCCCTCCCAGCTTGGTATCATAGACAAATATTATGTGTACTCTCTATGCATTTTCTAAATCACTGATGTAGATATTGAACAGAAACAGACCAAGAACTGATCCCTTCCGGATCCTACTCATTATGCCTTCCAGTATGACTGTGAATCATTGACCAATTCTCTCTGGGAACTGTTTTCCAACCAGCTATGCACCCACCTTATACTAGCTCCATCTACGTTGCGTTTCTCTAGTTTATGAGAAGGCCATGAGACACTATCAAGGAGAAATGAATGGGACCATCAAACATTATCTCGACACAGTGACATAATTTTGAGAAGAGGGGCCTGATAGAAAATTAATGGGACTTTTCCTCCTAAGTCACTTAACTCCGACTCAGTGGGATTTTGTACTCCTTTTTCTGAATGTCTGAATATCAGGCTGCCCTTCTGGAAGTGAATGACATCCTTTATTAATGGAAAAGGGAATAAAATCAATGTGCTGTTCAATGTCAAAATTATGTTTTTCCTCATACAACTCTAGAGAGAAACTAAACTTTTCCTCCATTATCAGTTCATGAGACAAATGTCTAAGCAAAGAGATGGACCTTATACTAGAACCTGAATGTCAACACAGGCAGATTCTGTGCACAGGGAAATTCAATTCCAAAGGCATTTTCCAGAGAATGCACTTCCCCTGACCTCCCCCGCGCACACAGAATACAAACTACTGCACCAGCTGATCTCAGCTATCTCAGTGCTGCCATAAGAAAGAGAGAGCTGGGCGATTCAAGTAAATCGGTTTCACTCGCCATGGTCCCTGTGTTGTAACTGAGTCTGTGTGACTCAGTGCTGCAGCCAGGCAGAAATCAATGGGACTCTTCAGAGACCTACCCCTAGATAGGAGGGACACAATCTGGTCCTTTGAAATGAAAAGGATACAAAAATTAAAAAGGAATAAAAATATGAATCAACTCACCTGCGTTTTAAGCACAGACCATAAATATGGTGAGATCGTTCTGACCAGTGATTTTCTCTTTTCTTAGTCTATCTACTCCTTATTGATTTGTCTATCCAGTATGTCTGTCTCTGGAATACAGCATCCAAACAGATCCAATATTCTTTACCTGGAGCACTAAAACCTAACCCCCCAAGGTGTGTTAGGTTATCAGTGGGAGTGAAGGAAAGAGCTGTTCTTTAGCTGACTCCAAGATGATGCTTGAGAGCTGTTTAAACACTGTCTTGTTCCCCCCGGGACAATCTTTGAGTTCACTCTCTGTAACAAGCTCCTAGTAACATTGTGCTGTGTCAGCCCTTGAGTAAAGATCTATGGTGCCTAAGAATGAGAGCATTGAGACTTAGGTTATCATATGCATCCCAGTGATATAGGTACCCAATCTCAGTGACAGTCTATTAAAAAGGCATGTGTTTAGGCTGAGATTCTCAAACAGCTGAAGGAGTTAGATGCATAAACAGCAGCACATTTCCTCTCCCTTAGACTCCTTTGAAGGTCCTAATCTAATGAATAATTACCAGCGTAGTGGACGAAAATGAATAGGGACTGGCCAGCCATCCTTGAAAATTCACCAATAGCTGGATACACAGGTTAAGGAATGAGAAAGGAGCCAATAGACTGTAAAAGATGGCAAGAAAGAACAGAAGATGAGACAAAGGAGGGCTTTTCTGAATACATCTGAGTAAAATTTTTCTGAATGCATCTGGGTAAAAAAAACCTGAAAAATGCAGTTTGGTTGACCCAATACTATTTATGATTTAGAAAAAAGAAAAGCCAAATTGTTTCATCCAGAGCAAAACAAACAAACAAACAAAAACAGGTAATGTCACAAAGCAGCACAGGACTTCTTAGTGCCTCCCCAGTACCTTTAAGCTAGTGGTTAGGGAACTCACCTGGGTCATGGGAGATCCTCATGCAATTCCTTCTCTGCCTGATGTAGAGCAGAGATTTGAAGTTAAGTCTCTTGTCTCTCAGAAAAGTGCTTTAATCTCTGCGCTGTAAGCCTTGCTGGAAACCTAAGCCTAAGTAACTATATTAACAAAAGCCTTGGAACCAGGGAAGGCCAGGCTTTGACAGAATAGCAATGCACCAGGTAGGCCCATTCCTGACCAGAGAGGACGGTGCAAAACCACACAGTTCTCTCAAGTTAACTTTGTAAATACATTCTTAAGAGATGGTACAAGAGCACACTGACCCCTCGTAAGATAAGACTGGCATCACAGAATAATGGGTAAGGGTGTTTTGTTCTAACTAGCAGGTACCAGGGTAAGGATGATAATTAACAGCATCTGTAGTGTAATACATAAATTTTTAGATCAGTGTATAAAAGGAGAAGTCCAATGAGAGGCATCCTTTTATCGGTCAAGGGGACAGGACCCTGATGTTCCATCTTGTCTCAGAAATACATGTCTTAGTGTCCCTGCGACCCGCTGGACAGGGAGCTAGTACTGTGCTTTGCTGACAATAAACCTGGCTGAGGGCCTTAGCCACCAAACCATGCCATGGTGGCATGTAGAATGTATTTCCATCTTGAATGGTCCATTCCAAGTCTTCTTCCTTTCACAAGAGTCAGGATGGGATGATTTAGGTTTCTTATATCCCACAAATTGCATTTTACAGTCTCATTCATGGTTGCAATGGTGCTCTGCTTCCTTCTACCTCAACTCTTTAAACCTTCTGTAAGAGCATACAGGCTCCTGAACATTGCACATACTCCAACCATTGCAGTCGTCTTCTTCTCAACTAATGCAAGATGGCAACTTGCTGGGATCATTTAAGTATCTCCCTGTTTGTAACAAAATCAAATCTATGGATGTCAAGGATATGTCATAACTTTTGACACTGAAAACTGTTTAATTTCCTCTTCTCAGCTGTTTTTAATGAATATGTTTCTGCTCCATATAACAGAGTTGTCATCACTACCATATTGAATACATGCCTCCTAGTTTTCACATAGACATTTTGCCTCCCAAACAGAGGACTTTTGAAGGTGCTGAAATGTCATTGTCACAAGAGCCATCAGATGTCTGACTTCTTCAGATGCAGAAACTCATTCCATCAAGCAAGTACCCAGACAGGAAAACCTATTTACCCATTCAATGTGGTTGCCATCTACATGCACCATCAGCAGGTCATGAGACACCCCATGGCAAAAGAAATTGTCCATCCAAATTATTTGTCAAAGCATTCAGAGAAATCAGGATGAGTTCACAAATAACTCAAGGCCAACATTCATTGCTAACATTTGGTAGACTAATGCTGTCCAGCAACGTGTCTATGCCATTTTCAAAAGATCAGAAACTGCTCCTGTCTCTTGCTCAGTACCCAGCATTCAGAGCCCTACCAAAGTGCAGGCCTAAGTACCAACTTATTGATTTCACTTTTCACTTCCATAGGCTTTGTGAAACCTGAAATGTTCGTATAAATATTCACATAGTGCCCAGTCTTGCATAAGGCTTACTCCAGTGAACAGGTAGAACAAACAAGTAATTAAAATTAAGTGTGAGTATGGACCACTGCCATCACTGTGAATCTGTCTGCAGGATTGGGATGAGACACAGTGTTGTTTGGGCTCAAGCCTGCAGGTGGTCTAAAAGTGAAAGTCCTGCTCTTCTCAGATGGATATCTACATGCAGAAAGGCTGTGGGGATCTGTTCATTTAGCCTAAAAACCCCAGTACATGCAGTATCATGTCTATAGGAAAGAAGGAATGCACAAAAACCAGAAGAGCTGAAAGGAAAAAGCCCATATAGTCAGGCCTTTCTTTCTTTCTTTCTTTCTTTCTTTCTTTCTTTCTTTCTTTCTTTCTTTCTTTCTTTCTGCATAAGACAATAGGGGTGATTTCATGTAGCACATGATTCAGCTGTGGAATTCTTTGCCACAGGGATACACAGAGACCATAAATGTAGCAAAATTCAAAAAGAGATTGGGTAATAAAAATATCCAATGTTGTTATGATTAATTACAATAACATTACTGGAAGAGATATTAAATATCATGTCTATTCTGAAGTTCTAGAATCTTCCTTGGAACATCTGTTCCTGGTCATTGTCAGAAATGGAATAGTGCATTTAGATGGCAGGTCTGTCTCAGTATGGCTATTTTTATGGCTCTGTGACTCAGAAAATGGCATTATAAGAAGAGAACAGTGTTCTTCAGTAGCACCTTTGTCCCAGAGATCTCAAAATATTTTACGTGCATTAATATATAAAGCTCTGCAATACATCTGCCCATTTATTTTCCTCAAATAACAGAAGATTATTACTATCATGCATATGTTAAACACCAACCAACTACTAGTCTTTCTGCATAAGAGAAAATTAGAGAAAATCTATGGCCCAAATGGCTTAAATATAACAAATAAAGAACCTGGAAATACCATTTCTTTTATTAATATTTATTATATATTACAATTAGATGAGATTAAGGCCTTGTCATGATTGGTTCTGTACAAATGTTAGAGATGGCTAAAAAAAAAAATTTCCATCACCCAGTAAATTCCATATTTCAGCATTTGTTTTAAACCCCAAATAGGCCAGAATGTTGAAATATCAATGTTTTTGTGAAAGAAAAAAATCATAAAATATTTGAATGCAGAAATATCTAAACATTTCCTTTTGTCCTCTTTGATTGAAAGAAGCCAGCCTTTTGAAGTGTCAATTTCATCCTCAATCAATATTTGGATTTAAAATATCATTGAGATGAGTAATTTTGTCATCTTAAATAAAAATGTCAACTCAAGTTTTTAATTTCATTTTGACATTTTGAAAGTAAATCTATGATTTCATTTTGAGAGGTCAAATTGATATGAAATTTTTGTTTAGATTTTCCCAGTGCAAAAATCAAATGTTTATTCAAAACTCAGATATTCCAGGAAAACAGAACAAAACAAAACACATTCTAACATGATGAAACCATATTTTGAAAATGGAAAAACAATCATGGTAAAAATGTTGACCAGAGCTAACAAACTTAAAAGTTCCCATTATTGCTGCCATGAAGAATTGACAGTATAACAGAGAGATGCTTAGTAAGCAGGACACCCTGAAAGAAATGAAGACTAGAGTAGCTAAATAGGGCTACTTTTTATTCAGGAAGCAGATTGAGGAAGTTTTGAATTTGGATAAGAAAGACGAATGTGGTTTTTTGTTTGTTTGTTTTTTTAATGAAAATAGTCCTATTGTTCAACAAGCTCTTTTTATTTTGTGTAAAGAATCTGAAAGAAGAAATTCTCCCTGTGAAAATGAGAGCAGAGGGTGGTGTCTTTCTTAAATGAGGCAGAGAGTGCATGCCATCTGTACTAGGATAGGATGGGAAGAGAGATGGAAGTGAGCACATGTATGGAATTTTGCCTGAACTCACTAGACAGGGAATGAAGAGATCAGGATTCCATATCTTGCTTGCCACAGACTTTCCGGCTGACCTTGGCCATGAGGCTGGGACTAGTTTTTCCCATAGAATAGGAATTGAACACCTGATTCCCCTAAACACTTTTGAATAGCTCAGTCTATTGGTTGACTCTTCATTTACCCCAGACCATAGCTCTATAATTCAAACATTGGCAACGGGTGAATTAAAAGCCAAATCTTTTTTCATTGAGACAAGATCCTCAGCTGGCAGGTATCAGAGTAGCCCTGTTTATTTCAGTGGAGCTATGCTGCTTTTCACCAGCTGGGGTTCTGCATCTGAAGGTGAATTGCACTTGGGTGCAGAGTAGCAGTGCCACTTCCTACTATGTTTATGATGTCCGTGGACACTCTGCGATACACAGGGCTTTCCAACTCGACAGTGAGTGAAATTTGAGGAAAACAAAATCACTTTACAATATGAACACTATGGTCAGAGCCCCATTTGATGTAAATCCATGTACCTACATTGACTTAATGGCACCAAGTCAATTTACACATAGGGGTAGGTTCACAAAGGGACATAGGAGATGTGATGCTGAACATTGCAGTGCTCAACTTTGAAGTGCCTAGAAAATCACGGAGATTCACAAAGCCAGAGTTTGGAACTCCGGCTGCCTCCTCAATGGAAGGGGAGAGATAGGTCATGTCCTAAATAAGCCAATGGGAGATGCTGAGAAGTTGGGTGTGCCCTAACCACCTTACGCTTTCAGGAAGTGCATTGCCTTAACCTTCTGGAGGCAAACACTTTTTCTGCTTGATATTTCCATTTGGGAACCCTTTAACCCCAACTAAGGTATATTTTGCAATAAGCCTGGATGTGGTGGTACAGAGACTACTGAGAAGAAATTAGGAGGTAGAAGTCCCTCCTTAATTTTAGCTCAGTGGTTCTGTTAGTCACCCAATATGGAGAAGACCCCTGGTTCAAGGGCCTGATGAGAAGAGATTTAAATGGGGATTTGCCCCCTCTCATATGCATGACCTAACTACTGGGATATGGGATATCTTGACATGGTTATCTCTCAATCTGTCCTGTTCAAGTCAAAGTCTCTTCATGAATCTAGCCACAGCTCTGGATCTCACCCATTGGCTAAAATGGAGCTCTGCTGATATACATGTGCAGGATATCTAGCTTAAGTATGTGTGCCGGGCTCTGTCCTGGTACTCCTACCAGGGATGTCTGTAGTTTCCAGTTCATCATATCTCACCTCAGACGAAGAACATTTCCTGCTCCGTCAGTCATTAATTTCGCCAGTTTGACTCTTTAAAGAGACCCTGATTAGGTAATCAGACGGACAATGGATATCCACTCAAAGTGTAGCTTCAAAATAATGCAATTTAGGTGGGTCATTTGCATAATCTTCACCCCCAAACAATTTAGTTGAAAATTCAGTTCACAAATATTATCTCCAAAAGTCCTTTGAAGTCCCCAATATCTCCCAGCACTTGCATTATTCACTTCTTCCTCCTAAAAAAAGTGCCATGCAGTCCTACAGAAGTACATAAAGAGTTGCATTTTTAATACAATAAAATGCAAGAATGTGAAACTTAATTCGATAAGATTTGTTCAGGATGTTACAGGATCTTGTCATATCTGCAATATAGTTTTGCACTCTTGTACTCTATATTGCACTCTTGCAATATAGTGTCTGAACCTCTTGCTGCACTTACTTAACTCAAATCTTCTTTTAGGTTTACTCTCATCTATATGGGGTTGGTTCTTCATATCCTTTTATCCATTCCAGGCTCTCTTGAATGCCATTCCTGGGAAACTGTGCAGCTAATCATATCCATTAGTATGATATCCATCTCTCTAGTTCTGGGTCTGCCAACCCTTCTCTTTCCCTCTACTCCAAATTTTAACTCCCTGTTTCCTATATATTCTTCTGATTTTCTTTTCACATGGCCAAACCATCTATTCCTCAATTCTCTCAGCTTTTCTGTAACTGGTACCAACTTCACATTTTCCCTAATAAATTAGTTCCAAACATGGTCCATCCATCTTTCTATTTTCAATTCCACTGTATTCAAGATCTGCTCCTGTCTTTTCCTCACTGCCGAGAAATCAGAGCCCTATGAAAGTGCAGGCCTAATTAAGAATTTGGTAGGTTTAGTGACAATAAAAATGTTCATATAAATAGGAATATAATGCCCAATCCGACAAAACACTTTACTCCTGTGAAGATGTTGTCTACATGAATAATTGTATTGGAATTACGAGTGAATACAGACTCAGAGCATGAGTGTGAATTTGTCTGCAGGATAGCGATCGTGCATAATATTGATTAGATTCTGTCCTGCAGGTGGTCTATAAGTAGAAGTCTTCTAAGCCTCAATTATCAGAGGGGTAGCCGTGTTAGTCTGGATCTGTAAAAGCAGCAAAGAGTCCTGTGGCACCTTATAGACTAACGGACGTTTTGGAGCATGAGCTTTCGTGGGTGAATACCCACTTCGTTGGATGCATGTGAGCCTCAGTTGGAGTTCTGAATGCAGATAGGCTGTAGGGGTATGTCCATTTAGCCTAAACATTCAAGTGCTTGCAGTATCATGTATATTGAGAAGAAGAGATTCACACAGGATTTTCATAAGGTGGGGGTGATGGTTTGGTGAACCACTGTTGGGAGGGTGTTCTATGCATGTGCTGATGGCATGAAGAAGACACATAATTAAACAGTGGATCTTCTTGTCACATTTAGACTTTGAAGACCAAAAATGTAGCAATATTCAGATAAGGCTTGGATAAGACAAATATTCAGATTTATTATAATTAAATTATGAAAACATATTTTGAAGGGATATTAAACAACATGTTTTAGGGATTAAGCCACATAACACAGTAACTGTTCCACATTAAACAGTTTTAAACGAGGTTCAGAGTTCACTTTACAGAGACCTCAGTCTGCATAGTACCTTGGTAAACACGCCATTATTATTATTATTTTTTATAATTTGTCATTAAAGACAAGAAGGAAAAAAGGCATTTGAAATGTAAAATATTAAATCAGGCTTCATTTTCATATTAACAACATCCTTTGTTCCCTTTCTCTTTAGGTAGAGACAGTTTTTAAAGAAGAATTAGGTAAATTCATGGAGGATAGGTCCATCAGTGGCTATTTTAGTCTAGGCCAGGGAGGCAACCCCATATTCTGGGTGTCCCTAAACCTCTAACTGCCAGAAGTTGGGAGCAACAGGGGATATATCACTCGACAATTGTCTGCTCTGTTCATTTCATGTGAAGAGTCTGGCACTAGCCACTGGCAGAAACATGATACGGGGCAAGATGGTCCATTGGTCTGACCTGGGATGGTCTTTCATTTTTTCTTATGTTCTAACATGATGATAGGTGGTTCCCTAGTCAATGGGAGATACCAAGGAGAGGGGTGTGTTTAAACCATGCCGCTGTCAAAGAGTTCAGTCCTCATATCCCCAGTCATGAGGAATATGGGAGGGGCCCACTTCAAAGGCCTGATAAAGAGACAGGAGTTAAAAAGGGGATCTCTCCGCACCCATGTGTGCTCCCTAACCACCGGGATACGCTCATGTGGGTCTCTCGCTAACTCTCCTGTTTAAGCCTAAGTTTCTTTGTGGCTCTAACCCTCCCGGGGGAGTAAACCTATTGGCTCCAATGAGAATTATAATATCATAATTAATTATTATTATTGAAAAATCCTTGAGATTTTAATAGGTTAGAATAAGATAAATGCTATTAAATAGAGTTTCAGCAAATTACTCAAAAAGAAAGAACAGAAATTAATAGATGAAGAGATTCTTTTTATACAATTGGCCAGATCTTCAGCTGGTATAAATTGGCCATAGCTCCCCTGAAGTCAGTGAGCCAGATTAAAGAGTTATGGAGAGAAAGGGAGAAATGTGTGAATGACTCTAAAGCCTACTGCTCAGAGCACTCATTAGGATTTAGGAGACCCAAGATCCAGTGACTCTTATACAGCTAGGAATCAGGCCCGCTGACTTCAGTGGAGCCACACTCATTGAGGCCAACTGAGCTATTGTCCCAACGTGTCCATCTGTTACCTGAGCTCAGAATTTCCCAAACACAGGTTATCTACAGTTCTATGCTCTGATGTAAACATAAGTCATTTATTTAAGATCATTGACATTACTCAAGAAACTTCAATTTCCCCAACATTTGCCCTAGACTGTTTTCACCGCCTTGTTTTTCAAGCTATAGATAATAGGGTTTATCATGGGGGTCAAGACGCTGTACTAGATGGAGAATATTTCACCCAGCACCACAGAAGAGACTGAACTGGATTATGTGTACTAGAGAAAACCTGTCAGGTAAAATAAACCAACCACAATCAGATGGGAGCTGCAGGTGGAGAAGGCTTTATGCCTGCCCTCGGCACAGCGTATCCTCAGGATGGTGGAGATGATGTGAATGTAGGAGATCAGGGTAAGGAGGAAGGAGCTTGATCCAAATATCAGAACAGAAGTAAGAAGCACCACTTGATTGGTGAGGGTGTCAGTGCAGGATAGTTGTAACAGAGGAGGGAGCTCACAGCTGAAATGGCTGATTTGACTGGGCCCACAGAAATGCAACTTGAAGGTAAAAACAGTGTTTAGCAGGCCATGTGTCATAAACAGATAAGAAAAGTTAATAGCACAGAAGTAGTTTATATCTCTGACTGTAAAGGGTTAACACGTTCAGTAAGCCTGGCTGTCACCTGACCAGAGGACCAATCAGAGGACAAGATACTTTCAAATCTTGAGGGAGGGAAGTTTCTGTGTGTGCTGTTAGTTTTTGGTTGTTGTTCACTCTGGGGGCTCAGAGGGATCAGATGTGCAACCAGGTTTCTCTCCAATCTCTCCAATACAGGCTCTTATAAGTTCAGACTAGTGAGTACTAGGTAGATAAAGCGAGTTAGGCTTATGTTTGTTTTCTTTATTTGCAAATGTGTATTTGGTTGGAAGGAGTTCAAACTGGTATTTTGCTGAAAAGATTTTAATTTGTACTTGTATACTGTGGCTGGGAGAGTATTCCCAGTGTCTATAGCTGAAAGACCATGTACCTATTCCATTTTAAATTTACAAAGATAATTTTTACTGTTTTTTCTTTCTTTAATTAAAAGCTTTTCTTGTTTAAGAACCTGATGTTTTTTTTTATTCTGGTGAGACCCCAGGGGACTGCATCTGGATTCACCAGGGAATTGGTGGGGAGAAAGGAGGGAAGAGGGAGAGAGAGGCTTATTTCTCTCTGTGCCAGGATTACTTTCTCTCAGGAAGAGTCTGGGAGGGGGAAAGAGAAGGAGGGAGGAAGGTGAATTGTCCTCTCTGTTTTGTGATTCAAGGAGTTTGAATCACACAGTGATTTTCCAGGGTAACCCAGGGAGGGGAAGTCTGGGAGAGGCAACGGTGAGGGAAAGGGTTTACTTTCCTTGTGCTAAGATCCAGAGAGTCTGGGTCTTGGGAGTCCCCGGGCAAGGTTTTGGGGCGGGGACCAGAGTGTACCAGGCACTGGAATTCCTGGTTGGTGGCAGCACTAAAGGTTCTAAGCTGGTAATTAAGCTTAGAGGAATTCATGCTGGTACCCCATCTTTTGGACGCTAAGGTTCAGAGTGGGGATTATACCATGACATGGTAGGCAGCATATGGGATCAGGATCAATAAGCCAGTGAGGTTTTTATTTCTCTCCCTGCTAGCTATCTGCAGGAAGACTGAGAGGTTTGGGTTTAAAAGCAAAAGTCGGTAAGATTTTTTCTTTCTCTTCCTCTGCTAGCTGTGTGTAAAGCAGGCTAGTGGAGATTGTGTTAAAAGCAAAGGTCTGCAAGTTTTTTTGGTCTCTCCCTTCTGAGTACTCTGAAAGCAGAGGCACTAGGGTTTAACAAGGATCTTTTTTAAACAAAGAGACTCCAGTTGTGAATCACTATATACCAGCAAAACACATTTGCAAATGAATGGTTTTTTTTCTTTCTAACTCTGTCGGGAATAGCTAGGTAGAAGGAGTTTAAAAAAGACTCTGTTGCTAAGCAGCCCTAAGGAGGCAACAGAGAAGCAGCATTTCAGGCAGTAAACAGCAGAGGGCGTCCCAACACAAGAAAGCAGAAACCATGACTACCAAAGACACCCTGAAACAGGAACAAGCAAAACTGGAGGCAGAAGAACAAATCAAAGATGCAGACCACAGGCGAGACATGGAAAAGAAACAACAAGAACTAGAAATAAAACAAAAAGAAATGGAGCTGAGAGAAAAAGAAATGGAGCTGAGAGAAAGAGAAAGAGAGGTTGCCCACAGGAGAGAGCTGGAGATAAAAGACAGAGAGACAGAAGAGAAGGAACGAGAGAGAATGCATGAACTGGAATTAGCGCAGGCTAGGCAGCATGCTTCAGTCAACCCTAACAACCCTTCTCCAGTTATTGTTCCACATCCAAAGAAATTTCCCACCTACAAGGCAGGTGATGACACTGAGGCCTTCCTAGAAAATTTTGAAAGGACCTGCCATGGGTACAGCATCTCTGAAGATCAGTACATGATAGAGCTAAGGCCACTGCTCAGTGGACCCCTAGCAGATGTGGAGGCTGAAATGCCTAAGGAGAACATGAATGATTATAAACTTTTTCAAACCAAGGCCAGAATCAGAATGGGGCTAACACCTGAGCATGCCCGTCAGAGGTTCAGAGCCCTAAGGTGGAAACCAGAGATGTCATTCACCCAACACGCCTGTCACATTGGAAAAAATTATAATGCCTGGATATCAGGAGCCAATGTTAACTCTCTGGATGACATGCACCTCCTAATACAATTGGAGCAGTTCTTAGAGGGTGTTCTTGAAGAAACAGAAAGGTACATCCTAGCTGGGAAGCCCAAAATGGTAACTGAGGCAGGGGAGATTGGAGCCAGATGGGTGGAAATGGCAGAAAAGAAAAAAGCTACTATCAAGGGGAGCGAATATCACAGGGGTCACACCGAAAATAAACCCTATACCTGAGGACAACGCAAGTCACCACCTGCAACCCCAGGAAAGCCGCCGACTCCCTATTCTCTCACCTCACCAATCTCCAGTAACCCAACTCGGCCCAGTGACCAGTCAGCTGGGCGATGCTTCAAGTGTAATGAACTGAGACATATAAAAGCTAACTTGCCCAAGAACCCCAACCGAGTACAGTTCATTATATCTCCAGCACTCCAAAGATCCCCAGGCCCAGATGCCTCTCAAATACCCCTGGAGAGAAGGGAAATTTTGAGAATGGGCAGAAAGAAGGTTATCGCATGGAGAGACACGGGGGCACAAGTGTCAGCTATCCACCAATCCATGGTGGACCCCAAATTCATCAACCCAAAGGCCCAACTGACAATTTACCCCTTTATGTCACAAGCGGTAAACTTGCCTGCAGCTAAACTGCCTGTCCAGTACAAAGGCTGGTCAGGAATGTGGACATTTGCAGTCTACGACAATTATCACATCCCCATGCTACTCGGAGAAGACTTGGCCAACCAGGTAAAGTGGGCCAAGAGGGTGGGAATGGTTACTCGCAGCCAACAGGCAAGCTTCCAGACCCATCCCTGTTCCTGAGCCATCCACAGGGGCCCCTTCTGTGTTAGCAGAGACCCAGACAGAGGTAGTGGACCCGGATCCCCTGCCAACGACTGCAACAGCCACAGTACTTCCAGTCCCAGACCCGGACCAGGAAACACAACCAGCACCAGAACCATTGCCAGCACTGACGCCAGCGCTTGCAAACACATCTTCAATCCCAAAGCCAGAGGGCGCCAGCGAGCCTGAACTGGCAGAAGCAGCAAACAACCAGACGTAAGAGGCTCATCCAGAGCCTGAAATACCACCTGGTGCACCAGCGGAGAGCGGTTCACCAGCCACGAAAACAATCCCATCACCTACATTGCTTCCCGAAGGACCAAGCCGAAGTCCACAGTCTGAGGAGGAACTGGTGTCTCCAACCTCCAGGAAGCAGTCCCAGACTGAGCAGGAAGCAGATGACAGCCTTCAGAAAGCTTGGGCGGTGGCACGGAGCACCTCACCACCTCTCATTTCTTCTAACAGATCTTGATTTGTTATAGAACAAGGACTTTTATGTAGGGAAACTCTTTCTGGTGCACACCGGGAAGACTGGCATCCAAAAACTGTTGGTGGATCCAACTAAGTACCAGAGGAAGCTCTTAAGCTTAGCCCATGATCATCCCAGTGGCCATGCTGGGTGAATAGAACCAAAGACAAGTTGGGGAAGTCCTTTCACTGGGAGGGGATGGGCAAGGATGTTGCCAAGTATGTCCAGTCTTGTGAGGTGTGCCAAAAAGTGGGAAAGCCCCAAGACCAGACCAAGGCCCCTCTCCAGCCACTTCCAATAATAGAGGTCCCATTTCAGTGAGTAGCTGTGAATATTCTGGGTCCTTTCCAAAAAAAGACACCCAGAGGAAAGCAGTACATATTAACTTTTGTGGACTTTGCTACCCGATGGCCGGAAGCAGTAGCTCTAGGCAACATTAGGGCTAAAACTGAGTGCCAGGCCCTAATAGACATTTTTTGCCAGGGTAGGTTGGCCCTCCGATATCCTTACGGATTCAGGGACAAATTTCCTGGCAGGGACTATGACAGAACTATGGGAAACTCATGGGGTGAATCACTTGGTTGCCACCCCGTACCACCATCAAACCAATGGCCTGGTGGAAAGGTTTAATGGAACTTTGGGGGCCATGATATGTAAATTCGTATATGAATACTCCAATGACTGGGACCTAGTGTTGCAGCAGTTGCTCTTTGCTTACAAGGCTGTACCACATCCCAGTTTAGGGTTCTCACCATTTGAGCTTGTGTATGGCCACGAGGTTAAAGGGCTATTACAGTTGGTAAAGCAGCAATGGGAGGGGTTTACACCCACTCCAGGAACTAACATTCTGGACTTTGTGAGCAACCTACAGGATACCCTCCGACACTCTTTAGCCCTTGTTAAAGAAAACCTAAAGGATGCTCAAAAAGAGCAAAAGGCCTGGTATGATAGACATACCAGAGAGCGTTCCTTCAAGGTAGGAGACCAGGTTATGGTCTTAAAGGCGCAACAGGCCCATAAAATGGAAGCATCATGGGAAGGGCCATTCACGGTCCAAGAGCGCCTAGGAGCTATTAACTACCTCATAGCATTTCCCAATTCCTCCCTAAAGCACTGAGTGCACCACGTTAATTCTCTCAAGCCCTTTTATTACAGAGACTTACAGATTTGTCAGTTCACAGCCCAGGGAGGAGATGCCGCTGAGTGGCCTGACGGTGTCTACGATAAAGGGAAAAGTAACGGTGGCATGGGAGAGGTGACCCTCTCCACAACCGGGAACGGTCTGCAGTGGCAACAGATCAAGCAGTTGATGCACTCTCCTGTGAAGGTTCCCTAACATCAACTGGTTAAAAATTGTCCTTACAATGTGAAAAATCTTGTAGTTTTACTTAATTAGTGGCATATGTAAGGATGCATGTGTTTATTGATCTGTTTATTTTAAAGTTCTAGGGAGAAATTACTGCCAGTGTACTTCCACACTGTCAGCGATTTGGGGGGCGTGTCATAAACAGATAAGAAAAGTTAATAGCACAGAAGTACTTTATATCTCTGACTGTAAAGGGTTAACAAGTTCAGTAAGCCTGGTTGTCACCTGACCAGAGGACCAATCAGAGGACAGGATACTTTCAAATCTTGAGGGAGGGAAGTTTCTGTGTGTGCTGTTAGTTTTTGGTTGTTGTTCACTCTGGGGGCTCAGAGGGACCAGACGTGCAACCAGGTTTCTCTTCAATCTCTCCAATACAGGCTCTTATAAGTTCAGACTAGCGAGTACTAGGTAGATAAAGCGAGTTAGACTTATGTTTGTTTTCTTTATTTGCAAATATGTATTTGGTTGGAAGGAGTTCAAATGCGTATTTGGCTGAAAGGGGTTCAAATTGGTATTTTGCTGAAAAGATTTTAATTTGTACTTGTATACTTTGGCTGGGAGAGTATTCCCAGTGTCTATAGCTGAAAGTCCCTGTACCTATTCCATTTTAAATTTACAAAGATATTTTTACTGTTTTTTCTTTCTTTAATTAAAAGCTTTTCTTGTTTAAGAACCTGATGTTTTTTTTTTTTTATTCTGGTGAGACCCCAGGGGACTGGGTCTGGATTCACAAGGGAACTGGTGGGGAGAAAGGAGGGAAGAGGGAGAGAGAGGCTTATTTCTCTCTGTGCCAGGATTACTTTCTCTCAGGAAGAGTCTGGGAGGGGGAAAGAGAAGGAGGGAGGAAGGTGAATTGTCCTCTCTATTTTGTGATTCAAGGAGTTTGAATCACACAGTGATCTTCCAGGGTAACCCAGGGAGGGGAAGCCAGGGAGAGGCAACGGTGAGGGAAAGGGTTTACTTTCCTTGTGTTAAGATCCAGAGAGTCTGGGTCTTGGGGGTCCCCAGGCAAGGTTTTGGGGGGACCAGAGTGTACCAGGCACTGGAATTCCTGGTTGGTGGCAGCACTAAAGGTTCTAAGCTGGTAATTAAGCTTAGAGGAATTCATGCTGGTACCCCATCTTTTGGACGCTAAGGTTCAGAGTGGGGATTATACCATGACAGCATGGAAGAAACTTATTGCCCATGAACCACTCACCAGCTGAACACAGATCCCTTTCCTCATTCTCTCCATGTAAAGCAATGGGTCACAGATGGCAGCGTAGCAGTCATAAGCCATGGCTGAGAGAATGAGAATTTCAGCACCACCTGAGAGGAGGATGAAGAACATCTGAACAATGCAGCCATTGACAGAAATAGTTTTGTGCTCTGCTAGGAAGTTCCTCTGCGTATTAGGCAACGTGACTGAGGAATAGCAAATATCAACAAGAAATGGAAAAGGAAGAAGTGCATAGGGGTGTGAAGGTGAGAATCAGCTCTTATCACCACCATGATCACTACGTTACCACTCAGAGTGATTAGGTAAATAACTAAAAACACTGAGAAGTGGAAAATCTGCATCTATGGGTCACTGGAAAGTCCCAGGAGAATAAATTCAGTCACTGTGGTTTGATTTTTCATTGGTATTTATTCAGGAAATCTGTGACCTGGAAGACGAGAGAAAACAAATTAACACTATTCCAGGCTGTATAATGTTTATTTGAAATTTACTAAATTCAGTGAGAGAGAAACAGAGAAGCTGGATAGATTTTGTGTGTTTTAATAGACAAAACACGTTGGATACACAAAAGGACTTGGTACCTAAATGCCACTTTAGCTGCCTAAATTGCAGAATCTAGCCTCATTGGCATTCACAAAAGCCCTGTTCAGCTGCGACTAGCAGACAGACTGATGTTGGGCTCCCTAATTCTCTCCTCTTTAATCTGATGCAATATAACTCAAATATTAGAGAGGACGCACAGCAGGATTACTGGATACTCGGTCTTGTGCATCCAGGATAGGTCTCTAACCAGCAGACTATACAGTTAGTCTCTCTCTCTCTCTCTCTCTGTCTTTATGTTTCTTTAATCTGGCCTTATGACTTCAGCAGAGATACAACTGAGGTACACCAGGATGAGAACTGACAGATTCACTCCAATGAAACAACTATGGCCAATTTACAATAGCTGGGCATGTGGACTAATGTATAAAGAAAATCTCCCTCTCTATTGTTTTTTGTGACTTGTTCTAGACTATTTTGTTGAAAACACTATTTAATCTCTGTATCATATAATTGGATTCTTACCTATTAAAATCATTAGGATTTATCAAGAAGAAGAAGAAATGAATGTGACAAGCAAACATCCCCTCGGCACAGTGACATAATTTTGAAAAGAGGGGCCATATAGAAAATTAATAGGACTTCTGTTCCTAAGTCATTTAAACTCTAACTGAATGAGGCTTTTGATTCATTGTTCTGCACATCAGAATATGAGGTTTTACACATGTAGAGAATCTATCCTGCCCCCATGGAAGTCAGTGGTTATTTTGACATCAGTTTTCATGGGAAATGGGAATGAAGCCAATGTTCTCTCCAATGTCTAATCTATAGTCATCTCCATATGATCTCAGAGAAAAAATTACCTCTCTTTCATTATCAACTCACTAGACAAATACCTAAGCATAGAGGTGGATCTTATACTTGATTCTGAATGTGAACACAGGCAGATTCTGTGCAAAGGGAAATTTGGCCAATTCTATAAGAAGTAACTGTTTCTATTACATTTTATAATTTTGTAGGTCAGTGCTTTCTAACTTTTCATTTACAGACCCATAACAAATTTAAAATGCAGGTACAGACCACTTTGGAAATCTTATGCATGGTCTATGGACCACCAGGGGTCTGCGGACTTAAGTTGAAAACCACTGTTGTAGAGTATTTAATATCTATAGTACCTTATTGGATTCACCTCTATTAAAATATCTAGGATTTCTATAACAAAATAATAACAAACTCCCCAAAACTAGAAAGACTGGTTTTGGCATAGGCTGACAACCCAATCAAATACAGAGAATATAGGCAAATTGATAAATATTACAACTGCCATGAAGAAAGCCTTAGAAGATCTTAGCTGTATGACAGGCTTCTCCACTGCCAAAGTGTGTGTGTGGAAGTGGGTAACTCCAAGTTGATATCATGCAACTGTGCAAACAATTCAAGAAAACCAGTGATCATTTTCAGCCAAAGAGGGAAAAGAACTCATAGTGCAAACCAAGAAGTGACCAAAGATTGGATTTTGGCAAAACCAGAAGAGAGAGGATGGAGTCCATGAATGCTCCAAGACTTGAAGGAGAGAAATGACAACACCGAGAAAAAAAAAACTTTTCTTTCATTATCAACTTATGAGACAAATACTTAAGCAAAGAGGTGGACCTTGTACTAGAATCTGAATGTCAACACATGCAGATTGTGTGCAAAGTGAAATTTCATAGTTAGAAATGTAAATATTTGGGTATCCCAAGGATCTGTACTGGGACAACTGCTCTTCAACATAGTCGTAAATTATCGGGAAAAAGTTAAAAATGATACAAAATGTTTGCATATGGTACAAAATTATTCAAGATAGCTAAGCCCAAAGCAGACTGAGAAGAGTTACAAAGGGATCTAACAAAACTGGGTAACTGGGTGACAAATGGCAGACGAAATTCAATGTTGATTGATGCAATGTAATGCATATTGGAAAATATGATCTCATCTATACATAAAAATGATGTGGTCTAAATTATCTGTTACCCCTTAAGAAAGAGATCATAGAATCATCATGCATAGTTCTCTGAAAACGTCGGCTCAATGTGCAGTAAAAAAAAAAAAAAAGCTAACAGAATGTTAGGAACCATTAAGAAAGGGATAGATAATAAGACCAATAGTATCAGAACGCCACTATATAAATCCATGGCACATCCACACCTTGAATACTCTGTGCAGTTGTGGCAGCCCCATCTCAAAAAACAATACATTAAAATTTAAAAAAGTAGAGACAGACTCCAAAAAAGATTATGGGTATGGAACAGCTTCCATATGAGGAGAGACTAAAAAGATGTTTAGCTTGGAAAAAGGCGACTGAAGGGGGACATGATAGAGGTGTATAAAATCATGAATGGTGTTGAAAAAGTGAATGAGAAGTATTATTTACCCTTCACATACCACAGAAACCAAGTGAGTTCATGGAGGACAGGCCCATCAATTTTCTATTAGCCAGGTGGGTCAGGGATGTCACCCCATGTGCTGGGTGTCCCTAAACCACTGACTGCTGGAAGCTGGGATTGGACAACAGGGGATGGATCACCGATAAACTGGCATGTTCTGTTCACTTCCTCTGAAGCATCTGGCACCATCTATTGGAGACAGGATACTGGGCTAGATGGACTATTAGTCCGAACAAGTAGGGCCATTTTTACATTCTTATTAAAACTGTCTTCTCCAGAGAATGTCCTACTCCCAACCTATACCAATGCCCCTCTCTCTCTCTCTCACACATACACACACTCCAAAAATAGAAATTAGTGCTAACATTCATCAACTGTCTTAGTTGCCCTGCCTTGAGAAATAGTGAGAAAGCGAGCTGTTTGATTCAAGTAGTTGCTGGGCTGCTAATCCTGGCCCCTATGCTGCGACTGACTCTGTGTGAGCAGACTGCCGCTTCCCAGCAGAAGTCAGTGGGAGGCGATAGAGAGACCCGTCCCGAGATGAGGTCGGGGAAGGGGAGCAGAATCGGGTCCTTTGAAAGAGAAAGGATAAAAATATGTAAAAAGGAATAAAAATTTGGATCAACTCACCTGACTTTTTAATATGGATCTTAAATATGGTGAGATCATTCTGACCTGTGGTTTTCGCTTTCTGTTTTCTTAGTATGTTCGTCTACCTTCTTACTGATTTGTCTGCTAATCTCTCTATCTACCTTTGGAATACAGCATCTAAGGAAATCCAATATTCTTTATCCAGAGCAGTGAAACTCCTCAAGATGTGTAGTAGGAATTGAGCAAAGAGCTGTTCCTTAGCTGACTCCAAGACTAAGATCTGATTCTTGAGAGCTGTTTAAAAGAGTTGGCTTGTTCCGCCAGGACCAGATCCCTGAAGTTCGCTCTCTGTAAGAAGCTACCAGTAACACTGTGTTGGTTCAGCCCTTAAGCTCCGCTCTACCATGTGTAAGAATGAGAGCAATGATATTTGGGTTATTAAAAGAGTCTAATGGATTTAAGAATCTGTAGTGGTAAGGGACTCACTCCTGTGGCACTGCCTGCTGGTTCCTCAGGGAATTAGCGTTTTCAGCCTCCGGAGAGCCCTCTACAGGACGGTGTCCCACTGCTGCTGGCCTGTGTCCCTCCCTGGACCCAGTCCTCTTGTCTTTGGGGTGTTTCCCCCCTGGCAATACCCCCGCAGTCTCAGGGTCTTCCCACACAGGGGAACCTCCAACCCTCTATCCACACCTTGCCTCAGTCATGGGCTATGGCCAGTCACCATCTAGCCCCTGCTCACTGGGACAGACTGCCGTGTAAAAGCCACTCATCATAGGTAAGGAGTGGGTTGACCTGCTGCCTTTCCCTGCAACCCAGTACCTCCAGGGATCTTGTAAAAGGCCGTGCAGCTTGGGGAGTTGCTGGGCCAGAGCTCCCCAGCTCCTCTGGCCTTTCCCCAGCCCCGCTTCACTCCAGTACCCTTTAGCACTCAGGCAGCTAGGTCTATCTCCCTCCTCAGCTAGAGAAAGCCTGCCTGCTCCTGGCCAACTGCCCTTTTAAAAGGGCCAGCTGGGCCCTTATTAAGCCAGCTACAGCTGTGGCTGCTTTCCCAATCAGTACATAGGGGTGTGAAGGTGAGAATCAGCTCTTATCACCACCATGATCACTATGTTACCACCCAGACTGATTAGATAAATAACTAAAAACACTGAGAAAAGAAAAATCTGCATCTTTGGGTCAGTGGAAAGTCCTAGGAGAATAAATTTGGTCCATGTGGTTTGATTTTCCGCTGATATTTTTTCAGCAAGAGCGTGACCTATAAGACAAATAAATAAAATTAACACATATCATAAAAATGAATTGAAATGCCATGTAGAGATCATCTCTTTAGTAGGATGATTATAAAGAGGACCTTATTCTATCCTGTGAAATAATAAGCTGGTTGGAATAGGTGTGTTCTACAGAGACAAAATGGGCCAGATACACAACAGGACTTGGGCCCCAACTGCAACTTTAAGCACCTAAAACACAGAATCGGGCCCCACAGATATTCACAGAATCTCTGCCCAGCTGGAACTATGAGAAAAATCTGATGTGGGCCTTGCTTCTCCTCTCCAGTTGAATCTGTTTCATTGTGATTAAATAATTAAAGAGGCACTGGAGAAAGAGGACTGGATACTGGATCTCCTGCATCCAGGGTGAGGGCCCTAACCACCAGGATATAAAGTCACAGACTCACTTGCTGTTCCTCTCTGGCCTAATAACTCTTTCATCTATCCCTCTAACATCAGCAGAGATACAACTGTTTTTACTCCAGCTGGGGATCGCCAGTGGGTGTGACTCAGCCATAGCTCCATTAACTCTAATGGAGCTATGGCTGAGTCACACCCACTGGGGATCTGGTCAATTCTATAAGTACCTCTTCATCTATTACATTTTGTAATTTTTGTAACCAGTGGTTTTTGGCCTTTTCATTTGCGGACCTCTAAAACATTTTGAATGGAAGTGCAGATCCCTTTGCAAATCTTAGACAAGGTCTACAGACCCCCAGTGGTCTGTGGTCCAGAGGTTCAAAACCACTGTTATAGAGTATTTAATATCTATAATATTTTATTGGATTCGTCCCTATTAAAATATCTAGGATTTCTATAATAATTAAATAATAACAAAAATACCCCCCAGGACCTAGAAATACTGGTTTGGGCATAGGCTGACAACCCAATCAAATACAGAGAACACTGGCAAGTTGATAAATATTACAAGTGCCACGAAGAGGGTCTCAGAAGAGCTTAGCTGTATGACAGGCTCCTCCTATGCCAAGATGTGTGTGTGAAAGTGGGTAAAGCCAGGATGATATCATGCAACTGTCCAAACAATTCAATAAAACCAGAGATCATTTCCAGCCAAACAGTGAAAAGGACTCACAGTGCAAATCAAGAAGTGATCTAAGGTTGGATTTTGGCAAAACCAGAAGAGAGAGACTGGAGGACATGAATGCTCCAAGACGTGAAGGAGAGAAATGACAACACTGAGAAAAGCAATGACACAGGATCAATAGTAGTGTGGCACACTGCCGGGGTGATCAAGTGGAATCAAGGGGATAAGTAAAAATTTGACATCCAAACAAAATAGCTAGTAGTGATGCAACAAGTTTTGAATAGCAGTCAAGACACAGACAGGACGTCCAACAGTGTGATAAAGGAAAAAGTCTGTTATCTCTGGAGGAGGAATTTGATAATCAAGAATACAACATGAAAACATAGTAAAAATGAGAGACAAAAAGATCATCTAGTGGTGATAAATAGCAATGACCGAGAGTGCATTCCAGCCCAAGGAATCATGAAAGATAGTAGAAAGGAAATCCCCACAGAAAGACTCCAATGTTTTACACAGAAATCAGTGCATGGACAGTGGTGGAGAGAGATCAAACCAGAAGATGCATAAACTAACAGTATCTAGAAGGATATTAGAAAAGAGACAGAGAGCCTCAATATGAGTGCACAAGGGAATTCCTTAAGGATTATTTACATAGAATTAATATCAAACAACATAACTGCTCCCTGAAATGCACAATGTGTTTTGAAAAGGAAGAGACTGTGGACTATCTGCTGAGCCTGGCTAGGAGAGAGCACACACATGAGGCCACCAAGTTCCTGCACTGGAGTCTCTATGGAAGTATGGATTTAAACAAATCATATGTTAACACAACCACCAAATCAAAAGCACTCGAGAATGAAGTGACTAAGATTTTATGGGATCTGGCAATTGTTACAGACTGAGCAGTGCAGAAAAAACATTCCAAATGTTACTAGACATCACCCTACCAGCAGACAGGGTCAAAAAATAAAAAAATAAACAAGAAGACAAGATGGCAAAGTATGAAGAACACTTTCATAAAGTAGATTGATTATGGAAAAATAGAACAAAGATGATAGCAGCAATTATTGGAATACTTAGAGTGATCCCTAAGGGTCTGATTGAGCAGCTGAACAATATGTAAAGAGGGTAAGACATCATGGTCAGTGACTTCAAGCAGACAGAGATCTCAGACACTGAAAAAACTTTAAGGAAAGTCAAAGGAAAGAGTATTTGAGCATCTAAATTGTAGGAATTGTGCAATGGCTTAGGATTAAAACTCCTGAGTAACCAAACCTACAAAGTCAGTCCAGGGCAGGATTTATTGGTAACTCATGGGGATAATTTTTAGACAGTAACTTTATCCTTTTTATGCATAAAGATCTTGTATATTGTGAAAGCAATTTGTTTTTAAAAATCCCCATTATGTAATATTAAGGGACAGTAATAATGATCATAATAAATGAATGTGCCCAGCAAACACTCTCTAGGCACGCTGACATGATTTTTAAAAGGGGGGTCTGATTGTAAGTTAACGGGAATTTTTTTCCTAAATCATGTAACCCCTCTGAAAATTCAACCCAATGGGACTTTTGACTCAGGATCCCGCACACCTGAATATGAGATTGTTCCTACATAAAAGAATCTCTCCTGCCCTCATGGAATTGACATTGATTTGCAGTGGAAATGGGAAGGAAGTCAATGTTCTAACCAGTGCTAAATCTATGTTTATCCCATATGTACCCCAGAGAGAAAATCAATCTTTTCCCAATTATCAGCTAATCAGACAAATACCAAAGCAAAGAGATGGACCTTGCCTGAATGGTAACAAAGGCACTGTGCACAGTGATACTAAAAGCTAAGTGCCTTCTCTAGAGAATGTCCTTTCCCTAATCTACTCATCCCTCAACACACAGACTCCGGAAGCAGAAACTACTGTTATCCTGCACCCAGCTGATCTCAGTTTTCTCAGTGCTGCCTGAAGAAATACACAAAGAGTGATAGGGCTGGGTTGCCAGCCATGACCCCTACACTGCTACTGACTGTGTGAGAGCTGACTGCTGTATCCAGGCAGAAATCAAAGGGACTATGCAGAGTGACCCATCCCTAGATAATGGGGGGCAGAACTCGGTCCATTGAAATTAAAAGGAAAATAAAAGATCATAATGGATAAAAACATGAATCAACTAACCTATCTTTTTAATGTGGATCATAAATATGGTGAGATCATAGGGGTAGGTGCTTTACATTTTCAGTCTCAGGGACAATCAATTAAAAAGGCATGTATTTAGGCTCAGATTCTCCAAAGAAAGCTAAGGAGTTAGACATCCACATAGCAAATCATTTCATCTTCCTAGACTCCTTTGAAGATGAAAGCCATAATGTATAATTACCAGAAAAGGGCAGTAGAGGTGAAAGCATGGGAATTGGCCAGTCATCCTTAAACATCACCATTAGGTGGATACATAGGTTAAGGAATGAGAAAGGAGCAAATAGACTGTAAGATGGCAGGAAAGAGGAGAGGAAACAAAGGAAAAGCTACATTGTATAGAGATGGGTGTCATTTCTCAGACAACCAGCTGATTCATGGAAAAATGTTGTTTTGATTGATCTGATACATTTGTGAATTTAAAACAAGCTTGCCAAATAGTTTCATCCTAGGCTAAGGGGAAAAAAGGCTAAAGAGGCACAGGGAACCTCATTTACTTCTAGTACCTTTAACACGTTGGTAAGGGAACTCATCACCTGGAACGTGGGAGACACTAGTACATGACCTATGGAAGGATTAAGATTTCCTCAATCTCCAAAATTGCATCTTCCAATCTTATTGTTAGTCAGCCTCGTGCTCTATTTCCTTTGACCCCAACATAAAAAGCTTCAGTAAAAGCATAACTTCTTCTGAAAGCTGAACAGGAGTCTACCATTGTAGTCATCTTCTCAACTGATGCCAGACTGCAGCTTGCTAGGATCATGTAAGTATCTCCTCATTTGTGGCAAATCAAACAAATGAAAGTGAAGAATATGCTGTAACTTTTGACACTGAAAACTGTTTATCTTCCTCTCCTCAGCAGTTTTTAATGGATATGTTTCTTCTGCATATAAGGGTACGTCTACACTACGAGATTATTCCAATTTTACATAAACCGGTTTTATAAAACAGATTGTATAAAGTCGAGTGCACGTGGCCACACTAAGCACATTAATTCAGCGGTGTGTGTCCATGGTCCGAGGCTAGCGTCGATTTCTGGAGCTTTGCACTGTGAGTAGCTATTCCATAGCTATCCCATAGTTACCGCAGTCTCCCCTGCCCCTTAGAATTCTGAGTTGAGAGCCCAGTGGCTGATGGGCCAGAAGTCATTGTCGCGGGTGGTTCTGGGTAAATGTCGTCAGTCATTCCTTCCTCCGGGAAAGCAACGGCAGACAATCATTTTGCTCCCTTTTTCCCTGGATTGCCCTGGCAGATGCCATAACATGGCAACCATGGAGCCTGTTCAGCTTTTTTTTTTTTACAGTCACCGTATGTGTACTGGATGCCGTGGACAGAGGTGATACTCCAGCGCTACACAGCAGCATTCATTTGTTTTTGCATGATAGCAGAGATGGTTATCAGCTGTTCTGTATTGTCTGCTGCCACTGTAAATTGGCAATGAGATGACGGTTATCTGTCCTTCTGTGGTGTCTGCTGCTAGCAGGGGTGCCCCTGGCTGAGATCGGCCGGGGCGCAAAGGCAAAACTGGGAATGACTCCCCAAGTCAATCCCTCCTTTATGGTTTCTAAAAATAGAGTCAGTCCTGCCTAGAATATGGGGCAAGTGTACCAGAGAACCAGTGTATCAGAGAGCACAGCTGCTTTGTGTCAGATCCCGCAGAAATGATGAGCTACATGCCATTCACGGGGGGGTGCCTCTGCAACAACTCCACCCGTTGCTTCCCTCCTCCCCCAAACTTCCTGGGCTACCATGACAGCATCCTCCCCCATTTGTTTCATGAAGTTATAAAGAATGCAGGAATAAGAAACAATGACTTGTTAGTGAGATAAAATAAGGGGGAGGCAGCCTCCCGGTGCTATGGCAGTCCAGGCAGGACATTAAGCGGTGCAGGGGAGAGGAGCCCAGCATGCCGTTGCTATGATAGTCCAGGCAGGACAGAATCTTTTCTTTACACAGGAAAGGGAGGGAGCTGATGGAGCTCAGCCCCCAGTTGCTATGATGAGGATGGTTACCAGCCGTTCTGTACCATCTACTGGGAATGACAGAGAATCATTCCTATTTTCACCCAGGCCCCCCCAGCCAGCCTCACCTGAATCCAGCCAGGAGCACTCACGGGTTGATAATAAGGAGGGTTACCAGTCCTACTGCACCATCTGCCACCGGGCAGGGGAGAGGAGTGGATACTGCTCTTCACTGCTGCAGCATCGTGTCTACCAGCAGCATTCAGTAGACATAGGGTGACATTGAAAGAAGTCAAGAAACGATTTCTTTCCCTTTTCTTTCAGGTGGGGGGGGGAGGAAATTGATGATCTGTTCCCTGAACCACTCCGGACAATGTGTTTGAACCTTCAGGCATTGGCAGCTCAGCCAAGAATGCAAATACTTTTTGGAGACTGCTGGGGACTGTGGGATAGCTGGAGTCCTCAGTACCCTCTTCCTCTCTCCCTCCATGAGCGTCCGTTTGAGTCTCTGGCTTCCTGTTATGCTTGTCACGCAGCACTGTGTAGCCTGTAGATTTTTTTTTCAAATGCTTTGGCATTTCGTCTTCTGTAACAGAGCTTTGATAGAACAGATTTGTTTCCCCATACAGCAATCAGATCCAGTATCTCCCATACGATCCATGCTGGAGCTCTTTTTGGATTTGGGACTGCATTGCCACCCGTGCTGACCAGAGCTCCACGCTGGGCAAACAGGAAATGAAAATGAAAATTTCTCAGGGCTTTTCCTGTTTACCTGGCCACTGCATCCGAGTTCAGATTGCTGTCCAGGGCGGTCACAGTGGTGCACTGTGGGATACCACCCGGAGGCCAATACCATCGAATTGCGGCCACACTAACCCTAATCCGATATGGTAATATCGATTTTAGCGCTGCTCCTCTCGTCAGGGAAGAGTACAGAAATTGGTTTAAAGAGCCCTTTATATTGATATAAAGGGCCTCGTAGTGTGGACGGGTACAGCGTTAAATCAGTTTAACGCTGCTAAAATCAGTTTAAATGTGTAGTGTAGACAAAGCCTAAGAGAGATGTCATCACAAGCTCTAAAACTTGTTTCTCAGTTGTCACATAGACATCCTGCTACCCAAACAAGGGCCTTTGAATGATACGGAAATGCCATTGACACAAGACCCATCAGACCTGTGACTTCTTCAGATATAGACCCT
The DNA here is from genome assembly GCF_025201925.1 of Gopherus flavomarginatus. Taxonomy (NCBI): domain Eukaryota; kingdom Metazoa; phylum Chordata; order Testudines; family Testudinidae; genus Gopherus; species Gopherus flavomarginatus. Next base: position 22,480,261 of record NC_066628.1, read on the forward strand.
CCTGCTGTCATCTGACTACCCAGATAGATAAAACTATTCACCCATGTAATATTGTTCTCAGTTACATGCTCCATCGGCAGGTCATGAATAACCTTGGGGAAAAGAAATCACATATCCAAATTATTTGTCACAGCATTCAGTGAAATCAGAATGAGTTCATAAATAACTCAAGGTTACAAATCAAGGCAACATTCGCAGCTAACATTTGATTGACTAATGAAAACCACTGACAAGGGTCTAAGCTTTTTTCAAGAGATCAGATACAGCCCCCTACATTTCTGAACATTTCTGAATAGTATACTTTTTTATTTATTGTATAATTTGTTACATCATGATAAACTATCAGCATTATTTTCTTTATACCTCTCAGTGTATCATTTATCATTCTATCAGCAACTCTCTCTCTCTTTGTCTCTCTCTCTGACAAGTTGGACCATTTTATTAGTGAAAAAGACAAGCTTTTGAGCTACATGAAGTTCTTTTTCCGGTCACTGTTCAATGGGTAGAACATCCCCTATGGGGCAGAGACTCCATATCTTGTGGACATGAAGTGAGCCAGCACTATTTGGAAAATAAACCTGCATCAGAAGGACATTGTTTTCCCTAGGAAAGGAAGCATGGGGCTGGGAGTCATGAACTGGATGGAGATTCTCAGGATCTGCTGAGTGGGGGTATGCCTTACCAGGGGCTGAATGTTCAATGATTGGTAAAATTCAGGAGAACTGCACCTGTGTTCACCCTCTATGGTCCAATGAGGCCACCCAGTCTCAAGCTTCCTTCTCCCCAGCCATTACCTCTCTTGGGTGGAGACCTGTATTGCTCTTCCTCCTGAGAGGGGTATTCCCAGGCTGACCAGCTACCTGCCTTCTTTGTGTTATTCCAAGCAAAAGATACTCTGCCTAACAGAGCAGCTTCACTTCTCTTCTTAGAGACACTACACAGTGTAAATGCTGTGTTTGTAAGTTACCACATGGCTCTTTCTAAGCAAGCATATTTTAGTCTTATGGCAAATCGCCACACACAAAAATATATTTAAAATAATAAACGAAACCTATACAACAAGCTTACCAGAGGTCACCCCGACTTCAGCGTGGGCTTTGGTAAGAGCTGTCTTTCAACCCCACTCAGGGATTTTCCTGTGGCTTTATGTTCTTCACATCCGTACCTCAGAACAAGAACAATGCCTGACTTTGAGTGTGACTCATTTATTGAGTTTGTCTCTTTGAAGAGTCCTTCCATATGTAATCAGCCAGACAATCTCTGCTCGAAGTGCAGCCTAAAAGAAGGGTTTACAAGATCATCATTTGCATAGGGCCGGACCTAGACTAAATGGTGCCCCAGGCGAGAAGTACCTTTAGTGCCACCCTACATTTGTTAAACTTTTGAATATCTTATTTTTTATTGCATTTGTAGCCTATTTCATGACTTTGGTGCATGATTTGTGTGCATGATTTATCCCGGTCATATAAGAAGATAAATTTGCACACTAGAAATTGTAAATCTGTATTTTGTTGCTAACAACAAAACAACACCCTGAGTGCTGCGCCCCCCAAACCCTGGGTCATGTGCCCCTAAATCTGGGCATGCATTTGCATTCCCTTCCCCTACACAAAATGTCCAAGGACAACCATTTCACTCATAGTATCCCCAATAGTGCTTTGAAGATCCTAATAGCTCACAGAGATTTCATTATTCATGACTTTCTCTTGAAGAATCTCCATGCAGTCCTACAACAGTATATAAACATTTGCATTTTTAATATAACAAAGTCCAAAGATGTTAGACTTAATTCAGCAAGGTTTTTCCAGGATATTGTCATTTCTGTCACAATGACAATCTTGCAATATAGTGTCTGAACCCCTGGCTGCACTTACTCAACACAAATCTTCTAGCCTTGCTCCCATCTATATGTGGTTGGGTCTTCAAGTTCTTCCTATGCTTTCTAGTCTGTCTTGTATATATTTCCTCTGAAACCCAGAAGCTTACTAAATTCTTTACTATGTCATCCATCCATTTAATTTTGGGTCTTCCAACATTTCTCTTACCCTGCACTTCTACATTTAACTCCCTCTTTCCTATATGTTCTGCTGATTTTCTTTCTGCATAGCCAAACCATCTAAAGCTGGATTCCCTCAGCTTTTTCTTCATAATTGGTATCACTTTCACACTTCCTTAGTTTGTTCTGAACATGGGCCATCTTTGTAACTCCAACCACTTATTTAAAATTTTCATTTCCACTGTATTCAAGATTTCCTCCTGTTTTTTCCTCAGTGCCCAGAATTCTAAGCCCTGCAAAAATGCAGATCTAATTACCATCCAGTGCATAGGATGAACACATGAATAATCATATATCAGTTAAGTGTGACTATTGACCACTACCATGATTCATAATCTCTCTGCAGGATTGGGATAATACACAATCCTGATTGGGCTCAATCTCTCAGGAAGTCAAAAAGAGGAAGTTCTGTTAGCGTCCATTTATATTAGGTTGTAGGGATACAACCATTTAGTCTAAACACTCAAGTGCATGCAAAATCATGTCTATAGGGAAGAAGAGATGCACAAAAACATTACAGATGAATGAAAAAGCCCATTCAGCAAAGTTATACTTTCCTTCTTTCTATAGGATTCACATAAGGTGACGCTGTTTGTTTGGTGAACCACTGTTGGGAGGATGTTCTATGGACACATAAGACACAAAAATAAACTGTGGAACTCCTTGCACAGGGAGATATAGAGACCAGAAATGTAGGAAGAATCAGTAAAGGATTGCAGAAGAATACCCAGAGCTATCATAATTCTTTATGATAAGATTTTTGGAAGGAATATTAAATATCAAGCTTCAAGGCTTAATCCAAACTCCAACAATTAGAGACTCTGCTATAGGGGACAGATTATCCCACATCTGTGTACTGTCAGATTATTGACTCTTCCTCTGAACAGATGGTTCTGGTCACTGCCAGAAAGAGGATTCGAGACTAGATGGCATGTCTCACTCAATATGGCAATTCTTATGTTCCCTGATACAGACAATGTCAGTATAAGAAGTGAGTAATTTTCTTCAGTAGCTTCCTTTATCCAAAGATCTCAAAGAACGTCATGTGTATCATCATATGTTCTATTAATTTAGATGGAATATGTGGCCTCAAATGCGTTAACATAACCCAGTCACTGTCCAGCATTAAACAGTGTTAAACAAGCTTCAAAATTTGGTATACAGAGAGCTCAGCCTACTTGTTACCATGGCAAACACACCATTAAACATCCTTTTTAGCTTTTATTAAAGACACAGAACAGAAGGAGAAACAATTAAAACCTTTGAAAAGGAAAGTGTTAAATAAGACTTTCATTTTAACATCATCTGTTATTCCCCCCGCTTTAGCTGAAGCAAGTTTTCTAAAGGAAAAAAAATCTTGTTTGTCAGACTTTTAGATGGCATTAAAGATGGTAATGACTTCTTTTTGGGGAAAGAGAAGAAGTTAGTAGTGCTGGGCAGGAGCTATCGTTGCTGTTCTTGTTTAAGTCCGATCCCATTTCCTAGAAGACAAAACAAGAGAAACACACACACACAACGGGAGAGAAAGGAACAGCAAATATAGAAAATGCAGCTTCAGTCTCTGGGGTTGACTCTCATTTGCAACCTCATGGCTGGAGAAACACTTGGCACTGCTCACAGTCTTCTTAGCCATTTAGAGACCTGGCAACCTTGTACCAGCATCCAGCTGTTTAGGGCTGTCATAAACAGATAAGTAAGAGTTAATAGAAGAGAAGTACTTCATATCTCTTTTGCCTGTAAAGGGTTAACAAGATCAGTGAGCCTGGCTGTTACCTGACCAGAGGACCAATCAGGGGACAGGATACTTTCAAATCTTGAGGGAGGGAAGTTTTTGTGTGTGCTGTTAGATTTTGGTTGCTGTTCACTCTGGGGGCTCAGAGGGACCAGACGTGCAACCAGGTTTCTCTCCAATCTCTTTTGCTGTTTCTCCAGCCATGAGGTTGCAAATGAGAGTCAACCCCAGAGACTGAAGCTGCATTTTCTATATTTGCTGTTCCTTTCTCTCCCGTTGCGTGTGTGTGTTTCTCTTGTTTTGTCTTCTAGGAAATGGGATCCTGTCAATAGGTCCAGTATAGTGAGTACTAGGTAGATAAGGCGAGTTAGGCTTATGTTTGTTTTCTTTATTTGAACATGTGTATTTGGCTGGAAGGAGTGCAAATTTGATTTTGCTGAAAGGATTTTAATTTGTACTTGTATACTTAGGCTGGGAGGGTATTCCCAGCGTCTATAGCTGAAAGACCCTGTATCATATTCCATCATAAATTTACAAAGACCATTCTTACTGTTTTTCCCTCTAATTAAAAGCTTTTCTTGTTTAAGAACCTGATTTTTTTTTTATTCTGGTGGGACCACAGGGGACTGGGTCTGGATTCACCAGGGAATTGATGGGGAGAAAGGAGGGAAGGGGGAGAGAAAGGTTAATTTCTCTCTGTGTTAGGATTACTTTCTCTCTCAGGGAGAGTCTGGGAGGGGGAGAGAGAAGGAGGGGGGAAGGTGAATTTTCCTCTCTGTTTTTAAGATTCAAGGAGTTTGAATCACAGTAACCTTCCAGGGTAACTCAGGGAGGGGAAGCCTGGGAGAGGCAACGGTGAGAGAAAGGGTTTACTTTCCTTTTGTTAAGATCTAGATGGACTGGGTCTTGGGAGTGCCCGGGCAAGGTTTTAGGGGGACCAGAGTGTACCAGGCACTGGAATTCCTGGTTGGTGACAGCGCTACAAGTACTAAGCTGGTAATTGAGCTTAAAGGAATTCATGCTGGTACTCCATCTTTTGGACGCTAAGGTTCAGAGTGGGGGTTTATACCATGACAAGGGCATTACTTTCAGTGGCCTTTTTCTGGTCACAGGGTCACAGCAGTGCTGCTAAGTATACAGCCTTGTCCTGCTAAGTCATTAGACAGAAGGGACAAGGGGAGGGGTAGGAAAGAGAAGAAATAAAGTGGTGAAGGAAAAGGAGGTGGGTGAAGGGGAGGAAGACAGAGTAAGAGAAAGTCTCACATTTCAGGTGGTATTTGAGATTTAGCTGGAGGCAGTGGTGGTGTCATCTTCCTCCCCCTCTCTGGACCAGTCTGGTCAGGACATCTCTCAGGATTAGGATGAAGAAGTTCTGGGGCCTCAGGAAATGGTTAGGGTGTCAGTCATTATGGTGACTCTCACTCCAGTAGCCAACTTTTCTACGAAAAGTCTCTTTCTTTAAGAACCCTTAAAGGGACTTCTGGATGCAATAGCCCATCCCCTCATTACTTTGCTCACCAATTAGGACTAGTTTGATACACTGATTTTGGTTCATTGATTTTTCGGTCTCACACTTTTTTATGAGGCATGATATCTGTAAGTTCTATCAGGAGACCTTTCCTTTGGACTAATTCAGTTTTTCTTTCTCCCTCCCTTTAGTGATTTTTCCCACCACCATTTGCTATTATAGGCTATAATATGAACTGTCATATACTTTTTACACTTGACCTCACAATGAGTACATTTGTAGGCTGAATTACTACAACAATCTGCAGTCCATCTGTGAGGTTCTTTTCCCCAAATTACAGAAGGTTATTACCATCAATCATCTGTTAAACACCAATGAAATACTAGTAGGTGTGATTAAAATGAAATAAAAGAGTTTCTATAACCCAGAGAGCCTTAAATATAATGGACTGAGATGCTGGAGAAACCACATTTTTATTATCTATATATAAATATATAATCTGGCCTAGGTCAAACTAGGGGATCACAGTGGTCCCTTCTGGCCTTTTAAGTTATGTAATCACTTCCTTGTTATGCTTGGTAGTGTACAAATATTAGGAATATAGAAATTTCCATCACACAGGAAGCTCCATACATTTTATTTAATCTCAACAGAGGCCAAAAAGATGAAATCTCTTGCAGAATATCTAAACAGATGCAGAAATGTCTAAACATTTCATTTTAAAATTTGACTGTAACAAAACATTTCCTATTAAAGTGTCCATTTCAATTAAATCTTTCATGTTGAATGAATATTCTTATTTACAATGAGCTTGAGATGAGTCAATTTAAGTGAAAATATCAATTCAAAATGCATGTTCTCATTTCAGTTGGACATTTTGAAACAAAAAACTTTCATTTCATTTTGAGATGTCAAATTGAAATGGAATCTTCCCCCTTGCAACAAATAAATAAATAAATATTTTTCTTCCAAATTCACATTCAAACAACATTTTCAGATTTTGTTTTCCAAACATGGGAAAAACTAGACAGTGAAAGGAGAGATATAGGCAACTAAGAATGAGATTTTAAAACACGATAGAGGGTTCCTTAGCCAATGGGAAAGGCCAAGCAGAGGGTTGTATTCTAAATCCCGCAGCTGTCACAGGAGTTCAGTTCTTATCCTCTCAGTGGGAGCACAACTCTTTCGCCTTAGGATTCTCAGCTAAGAAGTCTCTAACCCCACCTAAGGTGGCAAGAAATCATGGTGAGAGAGGGGAGAGAAGAAGGAGGAATTAGGTGGAGAAAACCCTTCAGCTTTTATCCTAGCAGTTAGGGCTGTAGCAGACCCTCTTCAAATGCTTGGTAAGGAGAAAAGTTTTAAAAAGGGATCTGCTTCCTCCCATGTGGGTGCCCTAACCACTGCGGTATGGGACACCTGATCTATGTCTCATTCTCTCCTAGTAGAGCATTAATTCCTTTGTGCATCTTGGCCCTGCTAGGGATCACATTCATTATTAATTATTGTTGGAGACAGAGATATTAATATGAAGGAATCCTATCAAATACTACAGATATTAAATAGGGTTTTCAACAAAATACTCTGGAAGAACTACAGAATGCAATAGACAAAGATGTTCTTTTCATAGAACTGGCCAGATCCTCAAGTGATATAAATTGACTATAGCTCCATTGAAGACAGTGGGTCAGATTGAAAGAGATATTGGCCCAAAGAGAGAAAGAGAGCACATGAATGGCTCTAGATCCTGGTGATTCTATCACTCACCCTAGATGGAGACCCAGGATCTCGTTCTCTTGGCTCAGTGTCTCTTCTACCCAGTGGGGATATGGCCTGTTGAGTTTGATGGAGCCGCACTGATTCAGACCAGCTGAGGCTTTGGCTCAAAGTGTCAGATGCCAGTGCTAGATGCCAAACACAAGTTATCCACAATTCTATGCTCTTTGTTTTGGTTGTTTGTTTGTTTTTAAATAAGATCGACAGTACTTGAAAAAATTGTATTCCCCCAACATTTTCCCTATAGCTGTTTTCACATCCTTGTTTTTCAGGCTGTAGATGATGGGGTTTAACATGGGAGACAAGATGCTGTACTGGATGGAGAACATTTCATCCAGAACCATAGATGAGACTGAGTTGGGTTTGGTGTATTGGAAAAAAGCTGTCAAGTACAACAAACCAACCACAGTAAGGTGGGAGCTGCAGGTGGAGAAGGCTTTACGCCTGCCTTCTGCAGAACGTATCCTCAGGATGGTGGAGATGATATGAATGTAGGAGATCAGGGTGAAGAGAAAGGAGCTTGATCCAAGTATGACAACAGAAGTAAAAAGCATCACTTGATTGGTGAGGGTCTCAGTGCAGGACAGACGTAATACACTAGGGAGCTCACAGCTGAAATGGTTGATTTGATTGGGCCCACAGAAATGCAGCTTGAGGGCAAAAACAGTGTTAAACAGGGCATCTATGAAGCCTATCGCCCATGCACCACTCACCAGCTGAAAACAGATCCCTTTGCTCATTGTATCCATGTAATGTAATGGGTCACAGATGGCAGCGTAGCGGTCATAAGCCATTGCTGAGAGAATACAACCTTCTGTAACAGCTAGCAGGAAAATGAAGAATATCTGTGTAATGCAGCTATTGACAGAAATGGTTTTGTGCTCTGCTAAGAAATGCACCAACATCTTAGGGACAATGGCTGAGGAACAGCAGATATCAACAAAGGATAAATGAGACAGGAAGAAGTACATTGGGCTGTGAAGGTGAGGATCAGCCCTTATCACCAGCATGATCACCATATTTGCCAAAAGCGTGATTAGATAGACAACTAAAAACATCAGGAAGAGGAAAATCTGCATCTGAGGATCATTGGAAAGTCCCAGGATAATAAATTCAGTCACTTCGGTTTGATTTCCCATGGATCCTTACTCAGGAAAACAGACCTGTCAGACTGGAAAAAATAAAATTAACACACAAGTAAATTGAAATGTCCTGTGGAGATCGTCTGATCAGTAGGATGAATGTAAACAGGCCTACTACATCCTATAAAATGTGTGTTTAAAATAGACAAAAATGGGCTAGATGCAGAAAAGGACTTTGGTGCCAAACTACAACTTTAGTCCCCTAAATCCCAGGATCAGTCCCCACTAGTACTCACAGAAACTCTGCTCAATTCTAAAAATATTGTACAGAAACTACAGAATATAATATCTGTAGTATCTTATTGGATTGATCCCTATTAAAATCTTTAGAATTCCAGAAGAAGAGGAAAAAATCTGTGAGGTCTAGAAATTCTTGGTTTTCTACCCAACAGAGTATATAGCCTGTCAACCCAAACCAGTATGGAAAATATGGCATTCATAATAATTATCAATTACCTCTAAAGTGGGCCTCAGAAGACCATATCTGGATGACAGCATCCTCCCCAGCAGAATGTTTTGTGTGCAGGTGGGCAACCTCATGAATCACGCAACTGTCCAAACAACCAGAGGTCATTGTGACAACAGAGTGAAAAAGATTTGTCTTATAAACCAAGAAGAGATCTGCGGTTGTTTTTTGACAAAACCAGAGGAGAGAGCCTGGAGAAAACTAGTGCTCCAACACTGGAAGGAGAGAAACGACAACACCGAGAAAGAAATGACCGAACATAGACTCATTGCACAACTGAGAGCTTCATTCCAAAGAGGAGAATTTACACAAATGAAGATTGAAAGCCTGAAAATGGAGATTAGTCATATAGAACTATGTACAAATGTTTTGATGGGAGCAGTGACATAGGATAAACAGAAACCAGAAATGGAAGTAAATGTGAGGACAAATATGAGTGAAAAGGCACCTGAAGAAAGTACAGAAAATCTGAAGGATTTGTTGATCAAGATAATGCAGAGCCTAAGAGACATTGAGCATCAGCCCTACCAATTGTGAAATTTGTAGACCATCACATGCTGGATAATACAATGAAAGCACTTAATGAAATAGTCAAGGAAACTGGAGAAAAAACAACAAAGATTAGCCAGTACAATTACATAATTTATGCTACAGTTACAGTAGCAGCTCTTTGGTTTAGCATCAAGCCATCTGAACATATGAACCATTGAAAAACTTCCTATCTTCAAAAACCTTCATGAATGTTAAAACAGAAGAGTACGGTTTTATATTGAGATACCAGCCTACTGGATGAATACGAGAAAAATCATTTGAAGAGAAAAAAGCAGCAAACAGCCTTGGAGATGAAATATGTGAGAGCTTTGAAGTAACAATGTAAAGAGCAGCTGATCGCTAGTGTCATGGACTTGAAAGATTTCGGTACAAAGTTATTAGTATCAAGAGAACAGCCACTTCACCAGAGACCGTAGGAGATTCTTTCATCTAATTGATACTGAAAAAAAGAATAGGCAAAAATAGAGAGCCAATAAATGATGTTGGAGAGTTACTCTGTTTCTGGAAGGAAATCTGGTCTGAGACTGTACAACATGAGCAGAGAGTGAACCGGATTAGAAATGAAAGAAAAAGTTCACAAAACACACCACAGAGGAATACACAGAAAGACCAAAGAAAGAAATGAGGTACTAAGATAAATGAAAAAATGGAAATCAGCTGGACCAGACAGGATACATGGATTCTGGCCAAAACACCTTACAATACTCCATAATTGTTTATTTGAAGAACTTAATAAATGTTTGAAGAATGGATTTCCAAGATGGATGGTGACAGGGACAATTCTTCTCATTCAGTGGAAAAAAAAGAATGAAAGAAGCAGGTTGCAGTGATCCTATGAATTATAGACTGACCACATGTTTACCAACTATATGGAAACTTCTAACAACGATTCTGGCAAAGAAGATCTGGATAAGGCTAGCTCACAAATGGAATGCTGGTTCCTGGGCAGAATCTGGTCCTTTTAAATTGAAAGAATAAAGAGATTAATAGGATTAAAATTATGAATCAACTTACCTGCCTATTAAACATGGATCATAAATATGGTGAGATCATTCTGACCTGTGGTTTTCTCTTTCTGTTTTCTTAGTCCACCTAGCTACTTATTGATTTGACTATCTAGTCTGTCTGTCTGTGTCTGGAATAGAGCATCTCAAGACATCCAGTAGTTCTATGGATGCAGCCCTTGGGCCTTTCACTCGGAGGAGTGAAAGCACTGAAGGTGTGCAGGGTTATCTGTGGGAGTGGAGCAAACAGCATTTCCTGAGCTGACTCCAATACTAAAAGCTAATTTCCTGAGAACTATTTAAATGCTGTTTTGTTCCCCCTGGGAAAGTTCCCTGAAGTTCAATCTCTGTAACAAGCTCTCAGTAACACTGGGTTGGTTCAGTACTTAAGCAATGCTCTGTAGTGCCTAAAAATGAGAGTAATTAGGCTTGGATTATCAAAGGATTTAGGTACCCAATCTCAGCAACAGTCAATAAAAAAGACAGGTATTTAGGCTCCTATTTTCAAAACAGTCTCAGGAGCTAGATGTCCTAATAGCAAATCATTTCATCTCCCCTACACTCCTTTGAAGCTCCAATCATAATATATAATTACCACAAGATGATAACATAGACAGATAGCCTTAAACTTCCCTAATAAATGGACACAGGCTAGGGAATGGGGAAAAGGAGTAAATAGACTATATGATGACAGTAAACAGCTGTTGAAACAGAGGAGATAAACTGTATGTTTTTTAGATGAATCATTTATTCACCAAAAAGGAAGTTTTGGTCAACCCCACATTATTCATGGTTTTACCAGAAATTTTACTGAATTGTTTCAACCAGAAAAAATAAATATTGGGCTAAATTCACAAAATAGCAGAAGGAAGCGGAGTCCTTCTGCTGCTGCTTTTCTTGTAACTTCAGTCCATTGGTTAGGTTACTCCTTTGGCATGTGGGGGACCATGGTTCTCTTCCCATGGCTACCTGTTTGGGGGGCAGAGATCTCCCATCTCTGAGGAAAGTGCCTGAATTTCTGGGCTATAAGGTATTCTGGAATATTGAAGCTGTTCCATACTGTATAAATAATTTAATAAAATACTCAATGGATCACAGAGTTGAACCTACCAAAGGAGTCCCCTAACACTGAGCTTCAGTGTAATTTTCCTCAAGCCTTCTAGCTCAATGACAGCTTCGACAGGAAATCTTGAGAAAACTCCACTCCAGTGTACCTATAAACTGGTGGTTAGACCCTTCAGCTCGGAGGTAGAAGTTTTGTTCCCTGCTCTACAGGTGGTAGAACGAGGAAGTGAACCCACATCTTCCAGAACACCAGTAATTAACACTGGGCAATGGTTGGAAGAAGGAGCACCACCTCCTCTTTCAGACATTTTGGTCAACCAAGACCCATTGACTTGTGCTTTACATAATTCAGGTGCTTCTGTCAATGCCAGTCGCAGTTTCCATTTCATGAGGGAAAATGCTGTAATTTGTTATATTGGGGAAACACTCACGGTGCTCTCAGGCAACTTGACTTTGTTTTTCCTTGTTTTGTTGTTTGCCTTAAGGTCCTCCTGAGAAGAGTGTGATTGTGATTTGTGTGTGTAAAGCAATGGAGGCTGGGATTTTTCAAAAGAGCCGATGGGATTTAGGCATACAACTTGCATTGAAATGCAATTTTCACTCCGTCAGTGGGAGTTTTGCAGGGAATAAGGCCTGAGTAAAAAGTGAGATCAAACCTAAGGATTTCGGTATTAAAAAGTACATTGGATAGGAATCTTGTTCATGAAGATTCATATTTTGAAAACCAAGAACTGGGGAGACTGAAGTATTTGAAGAAGTCTCTCTCTCTCCCAAAGTGGAGATGAAAAAAGGTTGGAAGACAGCTGACTTATAAGTTAGAAGGCTCAGGGGGAGGAAGGCATGATTCTATTTGAGAAAACTTTACAGGGAGCAATGCAAAGAAATTAAGGAGAATATTTAAAGTGTGAGTCTAAGGGAGACCAGTTGGATGTGGTCTTATATTTTAAATGGAACTTAAGGGAGTTAGGTACTCGAATCCCATTGACTGCCAACTAACTCCCTTAGGCTTCTTGAAAAATCCCAGCCAGTGTATATGTATTTAGACTAGTAGATATCAACAAGGTGAGTGGGAAGGTAGGTTGGCCTACCAGGAGGGTATAAAATGGGGTAAGTTAAAGTAGGCTGCTACCTATTTTAATGTTCACCTTTATGAAACCCCTTCAGTGTTCTAGAACCCCACAGGGTCCCACTTTTCTTTAAGTCTCTGTGGCCTTTCACTCCATGAGTTCTGCACAGCACGTCCAGTTGAGAGAGACTTCTGGTCACACAGACTGTTACACTCTTCAGGAACCCATGCGCCTCAGCAAACATTCACAGTGACACCAGGAAGCCTTTTCAACTGGAACACAGCATCGGGGAATCCTTGTGTTGGCATAGAGGAGCACAGCTAGCAGTCCATCCTGGCTAAGCCAGCGCTCCACCCGGCCAAGATGCCATGGAATCCTTCCTCTCTCTCATTCTCTGTCAGTGCTAGGTGAGGGCTGCTGAGCCGCCCTTAACCCAGCCACCTGACACTTCTTGGCCCATCCTCCTCCTCCTGCAGACCCATGCTGATTTCACATGTCCCGCCTGCCCAGAGTTGTTCATGGGCAGGTGTAAATTGTTCAGTCCTTGGGGTTCTCATTGTCTTTCTGGGTCCTCCACTGAAATAGGTCAGTTCCAGATGTTCCTTAATGACTTCCCCCTCCAAGACAGTGATTAGAGTTAAGCCCCAAGAGCCTTTTAACCCTTTTACATCCACTTGGTAGCAATGCCTAAGCAAGTAAGTCACTGCCATGCATGTCATTTATCAAACTATTACAGAAAACCTCCACTTCATCACATATAAATTTTGACTACACCTCACAGAATACACCCAGATCACTCTACACAAACTGCCCAGTCCCCAGTGATATTTGAAAGATTATCAATGTCAGGATCTCAACAAGGGCAGTCAAGGCCAAGGTTCAAAGCAGGGCAAACCTGAGGCTAGGAGTAGCCAAGGAGTTTGTGGTCAGTTCCAGGCCCGAGTCGGTATTGAGTGTTAAAATCCAAGTCAGGTTTCAGGGTCCGAGTCAGGAGATAAAGTCCAAGCTCAAGACAGAAGTTCAAGAGCATAGAACAAGAACAGTCATAACAGCTACAGAGATCCACATTGTTGTTTGGATGATCCTGGAGTGTCCCTTGGGTTTACGTAGGGCAGGGAGCCAATGAGGAATCATTGGCCTGCCGTCTGTCAAACCCTGGAGATGGAACTTCCTATGATCTGTGTAGACAGAGAGTCATGGGAAGTGGAATGCAAGCTGGTTATAGTTGCTGTTGGGAGGCACCCTGGAGCTATTAACTGCCTGGTAGCTCTGCAGATCTGGGTTCTGAACATCTGGGGGTTTACATTCAGATAAAGAGAACTAGTAGACTTCTTCTAGTTTAGTGTTTTAAAGTCAATTGGAGAATTAATAGGATATAAGCCCCTTGCTCCCTTCCAAACCTTTAAAATCCCAAACTTGAGCTCTCTAACAACCAGGGTAAATCTTCATTGCCAGGGCTGGATATAGATTTTTTGCCACACCATGCAAAAAAATTTTGGCTGCCCCTCACCCTAGCCCTGGGCTCCCCCCCGCACTCCCCTGCTCCTCCAGCCCTAGACTCCCCCCCCACACCTGCAATCCCCTGCCACCCCAGCCCTGGGCTCTCCCACGCAACCTGCACCCTCCTGCCATCCCAACCCTGGGTCACTGGTAACTCCCTCCCAGGCTGGGTCATTCAGCAGGAATTCTGGATGTGCACAGAACACACATAGGACTGGTTCCCATATGGTTACAGGACTGCAGTAAAGGGGAACAATTTTCAGCTTGTGTGATTGGAGGATATCTGTTGAAAATAGCAATTCCAATCCTAAAAACCACTGGGAAGCATTTCTTGCTTCTTCATTTCTTATCCTACTTTTTCTACAGCAAATTACAGTGGATCAGTATATTTGATTTGGGAGAAATGAAGTAACACCTGCCCAAATTGAGCATGAGCACTCCTGAATTTTCAGGGTGTTCAAATCTGGAAGGTAGGTGCTAGATTCCCTTTCTGAATACTAACTAAATCTGGAAAAGAAAAGTCAATTTCTGCTTCCATGGCTCAAAAGTGGAAATACTCCTACGTGCCTGGTACTGTATCTAAAGCTGCCGAAGTCCACTAGCAAAGCCTCCCCTCCCTTACTTTTCATTTTAAATTCTACTGCAGAGTTTGGCAACCTTTCAGAAGTGCTGTGCCGAGTCTTCATTTATTCATTCTATTTTAAGGTTTTGCGTGCCAGTAATGCATTATAACATTTTTAGAAGGTCTCTTTCTATAACTCTATAATATATAACTAAACTATTGTTGTATGTAAAGTAAATAAGGATTTAAATGTAAATAACGTGCACTGTCCATTTAGACCACCCACTTCCTTCTTTGTGGGCTGCAAGCTGAGGTCACACCAGTATCCCTAATGCAGTCTGGGGAAATCTTCTGAAGGGGATATCTGGGACAAAGCCTTTTACTCCTTGGGCACACTTCTTCCCCATTCACAGTGCCATACCTTTCGACTCACAGCATGGCTCAGCTACTTCACTCCCTACCCCTCCCTTTCCTGTTGATAGCAGCCAAGGGATTACTGGGAAGTATAGTTCTTTCCCTGCTCCAGGGCTGGCTCAATAGGCATGGGGCAAGGCAACGAACTACAGCTCCCAGGGTCCCGTGCATTCTCAGCTCCCATGCTGAGTCCCCAGCTGCTCCGTGGCTCCACTTCTCCAGGGTTGTGAGAGAGGAGGAAGTGAGTTAAAAAAAAAAAGGATGGCCAAAATGCCACCCCCTGGAAATATGCCGCCCCAAGCACCTGCTTGTTTTGCTGGGTGCCTAGAGCCGGCCCTGTTCATTGCTCATGTAGGCTGAGCTGAATGTGTTATCCAGTATTTTCAGTGAAAATGACACTGGTTTTCTGAAAACAAAAACAAACAAAACCCCCACATATATACAATAAGCGTCCTCACAGCTCCCCATGGAAGGCTGTTCCAGAATTTCACTCCTCTGATGGTTAGAAACCTTTAATTCATAATTGGACATCTCTTTCTAAAAAGATAAACTCTAGCTCAACCACAGTGTATGGGATTGATGTAGGAATGACCGGGTGGCTCTCTCTGGTTTAAAGTATCAGAGGGATAGCCATGTTAGTCTGGATCTATAAAAGCAGCCAAGAGTCTTGTGGCACCTTGTAGACTAACAGACGTATTGGAGCATGGGCTTTCGTGGGTACCGACGAAGTGTGTATTCACCCACAAAAGCTCATGCTGTAATACGTCTGTCAGTCTATAAGGTGCCAGAGGACTCTTTGCTGCTCTCTCTGGTTTGTATTACACAAGAGATAGAGCTGAGATGATTGTAATGGTCCCTTCTCGCCTTAAAATCCATGAATTAAACATTGATATTGTCATAGCTCCTAGAAGCCAACAACAACGGATTCCCATTGTGCTAGATGCTGTACAAAGAAACATAAAATGGCAATCCCTAGTTCTGATTTACTAGAGTTTTACATTGCATTGACATTACATTACAAAAGGGCAATGCACAGGGAGGGAAGGCCAGGCATAATCAAGACCTGTAAGAGTGGTGTGCTCTTCCCTCATTCATCTTAATGAGGTGCAAACTCTGAGACCTCATGATTTCAAATTACATACCAGCAATGTCATTTTTGCAGAAACATCAAACTCTGTGGGTTTATCTCATCTCCTTGAGGTGTTAAATCTAGAACACAATGATCACAATGTTAATGTCATTGCTGGTCATTTTTGAATATGTGTTTGTGTCTGCTGAACGTAATATCAAATATTTGGGTGTAGGAAAGTAAGGCTACTGGTTGTGGCAAATAGGAAACTAAGGTCCTTGTTCTATAAATTGCTTTGTTTGTGTGTACACCTGCATTCATATGGAACCTAGCTGAGGTCAGTGGCGAGGCATGTGGGCACATGGTAGAGGTTTTGCTGACAATATTTGGGTGAAGTATTCCCTATGTCTAATCACTACCGGCACTGCCCACAAGGGGCAGGACATACAAAATCCGCATCTCCCCTCTGCTGCTAAATACATAATTTGCCTCCTGGGTGCCAGTCCAGGTGTAAGCACAGAATAGCTCTCTGCCCTGTTCTGAATAGTTTACCAAGGGTTGTAGTGGAATCTTCATCACAGACAATTTTTAAATCAAGCCTGGATTTTGTTTTTTCCCTAAAAATCTGCATTAGGAATTATATTGGGGATTATTCTATGGCCTGTGTTATACAGGAGATTGGACTAGGTGATCACAATGATCCCTTCTGGCCTTGCAGTCTGAGAATTTAGCCAAGCTCACACAGGAAACATGTACTTGAGCAGGGAACTGAAAGTAGTTTTCCCAACTTCCAAGCTAGTGTCCTAGCTACTGGCACATCCTTTGTTTGGTACTAAGTAGTATATGTATAGGGAGGGCATCCAAATCCCTTTATCAGCTTTGAAAAAGGTTGGACTTTGGGTTATTGACTTCAATGAGACTAATTGTGTGTATAAGGTGAGAAAGGATTTAGCAATCAAGATAGGACAGAGCCCCCGGTCATGCACTTAGCATGGATTTTTACTGAAAAGCTTTCTCAATGTCTCTTTGAACTCTGTATTTCTCAGGCTGTATACGATGGGGTTGATCAGTGGTGTCACCACTGTGTACAACACGGAAAAGGTCTTGTTTAAGTTTGGCCACCGGTTGGCTATGGGAGCTGCGTAGACCACCATAAGTGTGCCATAGAACACAGACACCACAATGAGGTGGGAGGAGCAGGTGGAGAAGGTTTTCTGCTTCCCAGAGGTGGAAGGGATCTTCAGGATGGTGGAGATTATTTTGTAGTAGGACAGTAGGGTTAGAAGGAAAGGCAAGAAGGACACAAGGGAGGCTATGATGAAAGCCGGTATCCTGACCATGTAGGTATCCCCACAGGAGAGTTTAATGATGGGTGTCAGGTCACAGAAGAAATGGTCGATCTCCTTGGAAGCACAGAAGGGTAACCTAGAAACCATGGGCATGGTGATCACCAGTGAAAGGAACCCAATGACCCATGACCCCACTGCCAGCTGAAAGCAAAGCTGGAAGCTCATGGTGGAGGCATAATGCAGTGGTTTGCATATGGCCAAGTAACGGTCGTAGGACATGGCAGCAAGCAGGAAGCACTCGGCAACCACCAGAGATCCGAAGATGTAGAATTGCAGGAGACAAGAAGAGAAGGAAATGTCTTCTTGCACCACCAGGAGGGTTTTCAGCATCTTAGGGGTGATGCTGGTAGTGTAGCAGACTTCCAGGACAGACAGGTTGCCCAGGAAAAAGTACATGGGGTTGTGCAGGTTGTGGTTATATGATACCGTCACAATGATCAGGATATTCCCAGTGACTGTTACTATGTAGATAGCCAGGAACACCATGAATACAGGGATCTTCAGCTCATGAAGGTCACCGAATGCCAGGAGGATGAACTCTGTGATGGTCGTTTGGTTTTCCCCCTCTACATCAGGCATGTCTTCACAGAGAGAAAAAGAAACTCAGAAGAATATTGTTAGCTCTGAGAACAGGGCTTTATTAATAATAATTATTAATTACTATTTATTTTATTATCATATCACATAAAAGTATCAGTACTGGACCAGGACCCAATTGTACCAGTTGCTGTGCAAACACAGAACAAAAAGGCAGTTTCTGCCCCAAGGATTTTACAGTCTAATTATCAGACTAGGGACAACAGATGGAGACATACATACGGGAGAGTACAAGGAAACACTGAGATTGTATTCTTTGATTCCAAAGCTGGAAGGGACCATTGTGATCATCTAGTCTGACCTACTGTATAACACAGGCCAGAGAAGTTCTCCAAAATATTTCCTAGAGCAGATTTGTTAGAAAAAAACATCCAATCTGGATTTAAAAATGGTCAAGTGATGAAAAATCCAACATGACTCTTGGTAAATGGTTCCAATGATTAATTACTCTCATTGTTAAAAATTGACACCTTATTTCCAGTCTGAATTTGTCTAGCTTCAACTTCCAGCCACTGGACCATGTTAGGCCTGTCTCTGCTAGACTGGAGAACTCATTATCAAATATTTCTTCCCCATGAAGGTACTTATAGACTGTCATCAAGTCACCCCTTATTCTTTTCTTTGTTAGGCAAATAGGTTGAACTCCTTGAGTCTTTTACTATAACACATGTTCTCAATGGTCACACCAGTACCAAATACGGAGGTAAAATAACCTCTCTGCGCCTACTGTTTATGCATACCAGGATTGCATTAACCCTTTTGGCCGTAGCATCGCACTGGAAGCTCATGTTCAATTGATAGGCATTGGTCTCTGCATACCAACAGCCTTACCATTTTCAAGTTTTTTGTAGATATCATGACAAGGAAGTGTCTTGAGGAGGGAATAGAAGGTGGATAATGAAGTAGATTTGTGGGACAGCACTGGAGAAAGCATAAAGTTGCCGGTTTTACTTTTATGAATTATTAGTAAACTTGGTCATATCTTTTTTTCTCTGTAACATTTTTGAGAACTTTCATTGAAAAACTGCAGATTTTTAGCTGAAGCCAATTTTTTTTAGTGAAAACCTGAATATTTTCTGCTGAAAACTGCTAAAAATGTAAACATTTTGACCAAAAATTGATAGCGTTTGATTTTCAAATTAAAAATAATGGGTCAGGATTATTATTATTTTTCTTGGGGGGGGGTGTTTGTTTTGAGGAGCAGATACTTTCATCTATAATTTTAATTTTTTCAAAAACCCAGTTTTCTGCAGAAAAAAATGTTTTGATGGAATTTTTTGACTGGTCCTAATTATTGGTGTTCCCCCTTTCCCTCTTTATTCTTCATAAATAAGAGTTTTTCCTCCAGTAGAAAATTTAATTTTGCCCTTTAGTTTCAACATGCAAAAACTGTGTAATTAAAATTGAGGCTTTGCAGACCCATATAAGCTTACATTGATTTGTAAAGACACATTTGATATTTTCCTTTTTTTCACCCATCATGGTGTCAAGTGTACAGAGTAAGGAAACATGGTTATAGTTCACATTGACCAAACCTGAGAAACATTTTTATTTTAAATGAACTCCTCTGGTCCACACAGACTCTTTTCTTTTTTAAGGGAAAAAGGTGGTGGTAGACATGATAAATGTTAACCAGCATTGATAATATCTGTATATGATTGCACACAATAGTGAGTAATTCTCAGACATGGTCAAAATTGGATCAACAAAAATTTTCCCAACTTAAAATGTACTTTAAATGAAATTGAAAGGAAAACAACTGCAAGATTTTTTTTTATTTTCATGAAAAATAGTGTTAGATTTACATTTCAACTTAAAATGTCATTTAAGTCAAAATGTCAATATCAAAATACATTTTTCATTTCATTTTGACATTTCATTTTTTTCATTTTGACTTATCATTTCAAAATAAAATGTTTTTTATGTCAAAAGAAACATTTCATATTGATAAAAATGTCATTTTTTTCAATTTAAAATACAGAAATTTTTGTTTGACAATTTTTAAAATATTTCAATAATTTGCCTCAATTTGGGTGAAAACAAATGTTGAAGTATCAAAATTTCCTACCAGATGCAAATTCCATTTTTTGAGGAGCTCTACTGATTCTGCAAACCCTATGACATATAGGTCAGCTTTGAAGAATTAAATTTTTTTGGCAAATGTTGGTAAATTTTGATGTCACAGTAGACATACAGATTGAGGAGAAATATTTCCATCTATACTAATTGAAATGTATAGGTAGGCAAAGTTAAAAAACGACCAGAAATCCTTCAATAACTACAAAAAACTTCAATAGAATTATGCCAATTTGCACCAGCTGAAGATGTGGAATTCATGTGAATGGATGCTCCCCATAGTAAGCACTAAGCATGTTTTTAATAGTAGAAATCTTAGGGTCTAATTTTCAAGCCCATATCCACTGAAAAGTCTCATCACATTCAATGGGAACTTCTGTTAGTTAAGACTGCAGAGTCAAACTCGTGCAAATCTTACATAGTGTCTTCAATGGAGTTTGGCCAATTTGAAAGTGTTAAGGATCTTGTCTTGCATATGTTTAAGAAAACCAATTCAACAAACAAAAAATGGCAAACCTTTCTGTGCAAAAGACAGGGACAACAGAGCTTAATACAAAAAGGGAAAACTTTGAAATGCTGCCAGATGCAAGGTTTTGAGACATACACACAGTTGATTCATTTCACAATCAAGACAAGAGGTTCTTTAGGAGACTAAGTCCTATTTTTAAAAGTAACAGGCTCTTAGCGGTTGAAATCCTTGCCTAAATGGGACGTAAATCAACCAGCATATCTATTGTGGAATAAGCTATCTGCAACAGCTATTCCAGAATCACTCCCCATGTGAACACTCTATTCCAGAATAAAAATTACTTTATTACAGAATAATTACTCTGCTTACAAAGCAGAGTGATTTTTTGAGACTAAAATAACTTTTATTCTGAATACAGTGTTCATATGGGGGAGTTATTCCATGATAGCTAAATTAGTCCAGAATAGTTATGCCAGTTAATTTCCCCTATCTAGACAAAATCTAAATCCCATTGACTTTCAATGAAAAAAAACAAAATTATTTTCTGGAAACAAAACTCTGAAGTTGTCTTTATTTCACTCATTTTTCCCCTATTTTCAATATTTGTACTGATTTTTTAAAAGATATTTTTGTTTTAATATAATTTTTCACATTTTTTTCAATTTCCCGTGGTAAAATGTCAATTTTGATACAAAGCCATTTTTTGGGCAAAGAGGGAAAAATGTGTTCAAAATATTTTGACCATTTATACTATGGACTTTAGAGGGAGTTATTTCAGATTTATAGATCTGTTATGTGATATCAGAATCTAGAACTTTGCTTTCATTTCTAAGTACCTTAATAATAAAAACAGTATTTCAATTCACAAATTCCATATTTTCTGTACTTATAAATGCTTAACTCCGTTATACAGAGACACTAAATATTATGGCAATTGATGTGGTTTGAAAAGAATAGAAAATGAGGTGGTTTACTCTTAACTAAGAATGATCATATTTTACCTTCAAAAGTGCTGTTACCAGAATGCATCATTTAACTCTTCTCAGAAATTCAGCAGGCAAAGTTGTCTTATGTGGATCTAACACTACTCACTGTTTTCTCTGTGCATATGCAGTTATTTCAACAAATGATCTCATGCTTCTTGCAGTGGTTTCGTATTGTGTAGATGCACACAGTAAAGAACATCAGTGTCACTGGTTGCCTTTATCTGCAGGGAGTAGTAGAACTGAAGACTATGGACGGGCCCTAGTGAGCTGATTTGTTTTATTAACTATTATCCATCAGGGAATTTCTAGCAGCAGCCCGATGTCAGCACAGTGTAAACAACATTGAATTGTTGCACCACAGTTCTATTTCCAATTGGGAATATTTACCTTTCATGTGATAGACCAAAGCTCTGGTGGATGAAGATGGAGGATGCTCTACACCTACTGGCCCAGCAGCTGCATGAGAAAGACAAAAAAAACACCCTATCACTCATGGGTGAATACTTGTCACTCCATATCTGACCTCATAGTCCTTGTCCTCAAAGGAAACCTGAACGACACCCTCAAAGGATGAGTTTGGGAACTTAAATTTATAACTTTGCTAGAAGCTAAAAATCATGGATTTAATAAAGATACTGGATCTATGGTTTATTACAACAATCTGTAACCCACTAATCCCCCTTTTTTCCCCCTGGATAAAGATCTGGGGAAGAATGCAGTGCTTAGATTAATAGATTCTAATGACAGAAGGGACCATTGTGCTAATCTAGTCTGACTCTCTGTATAACAGAGGCAACATAACTTCTCCAAAATAATTCCTAGAACATATCTAAGAGGCTGCTCACACTATATATGTCCTGTGGATGAATATAAAGTTTAAGTTAAGCAAGTGTATTTTATCTGGCCAGCCTGATCCAGCACATCCAAAACACACAGCTTGTGATTTTCAAGGCTGTCACAGGATGTGATTTACAGAAGGGGCCTAAGGGAGCTAGGTGGGACTGAATTTCCGTGGGATTGGGGACCCGATTCCCTTACACTCCTCTGTGAATCCCAGCCTAATGGATTTGGATTCCCACTTCAGTTAAGGGAAACTGATGATCTTTGAAAATCTCAACCACAGCAATCTACTCAGGAAAATGGTAACTGAGATTTTGAAAAGGAAAGAAGGGAGTTACGTGTCCAAATCCCACAGAGAGTCAATGGGTCAATGGGAGCTATATGTTTAACTCCTTTATACTTTGCCTGCCTGTGATAAAGAATCAGATCTGGAATTTTAGTCATCACTAGATATATCAGGCCAAATTCTCCCATCACTTTCACTGAGGTAAATGGTGAGTGGCTGCATTAAAGTCATTGGAGATAGATCAGTGCAAAAAACTGGTGTGAGTGAATTATCAGGGCAGTTGTTTGTCCTTCTTTTAACCACAGAAGTTAGGGGCTGAGTCCTGCAAACACTCAAATGGGCCTTACTCATGCGAGTAGCTCTGCGGACATCAGTGGTTTCACTGATAACATTGGGATCTCTGAGGTAAGTACTTTCATGAGTAACAGCTGGCAGGGTCAGCCCACTGAATAGTTCTTAGTCAGGAAATACTGATTGTGCCAGATATTCAGCTGCTGTAGACTGACATAGCTCTGTTGGTTTCCACCATCTGGGCATTTCATCCCATTGACCTCAGTGAAGCTATGCTAATTTAAAACAGATGGGGAAAGGGCCCATTGAATCCAATGGAGCTATGAAAATACACACCAGCTGAGGATCTGGTTCCACCGACTTCAGTGGAGGTACGGCCAAGTTGCACCAGCTGGGGAACTGGCCCGTTGATGTAAGGGTAACTATTCCTGATTTAGACTAGAGAAACCAGGAGGGAGGGAGATCAGGCCCACAGACACTGACATCTATATTTTTTTGAAATAATAATGCCTAGCACTGTTCAAGTGGGATTCTCAAATAGATTAAGTGTCAATATCCCCAGATAGGGAAGGTGAGGCACAGACGTCTATGATGATTATTTCATTCCCATGCTGCTGGGGGAAGAGTTGGCCAACCATGTTAAGCTAGCCAAGAGTATAGGAATATGGTCACCCGCAACCAGGGTAAGCAAGACTTCACACCTATCCCTGTTCCTGAGCCTTCTACCAGGGCCCCATCTGTGTTATCAGAGACCCAGACTGAGGTGGTGGAACTGAACCCCATTCCAAAGCCTGCGACAGCAGTAGTAGATCCAGTCCCAGAGACCCAACCAGAACCAGTTCCAGAACTGGAACTGATTGAGCAACCAGCACCAGAACCATTGCCAGCACTGAATCCAGCACTTGCAACACCATCTGCAACTCCAACGCCAGAGTGCACCACTGAGATTGCACTGGCAGGAACAGCTAAATCTGAACAAGAGGCTCAGCCGGAGCCTGAAATACAACCTAGCGCACCAGCGGAAAGCGGTACACAGTCAACAGAAACAACCCCATCACCTACATCACTTCCAGAGGGACCAAGCCCAAGTCTACAATCCAGTAAGGAACTGATGTCTCCAGTGTCAATGGAACAGTTCCAGGCAGAGCAGAAAGCAGATGAGAGCCTCAAGAGAGCTTGAATGGCAGCACGGAGCAACCCCACCATCTCTCCGCTCTTCTAATAGGTCCTGATTTGTTGTATACAAGGAAACTTTCTGGTGGGCACAGGAGGACCAACATCCTCAAAGACAGTTGGTAGTTCCAGCTAGGTACTGGGTAAAGCTCTTGAGCTTAGTCCACGATCATCCTAGTGGCCATGCTGGAGTGAACAGAACCAAAGACCATTTGGGGAAGTCATTTCATTGGGGGTGAATGGGCAAGGATGTTTCTACCTATGTCCAGTCTTGTGAGGTGTGCCAAAGAATGGGAAAACCCCAAGACCAGGTCAAAGCCCCTCTCCAGCCACTCCCCATCATTGAGGTTCCATTTCAGAGAGTAGCTGTAGATATTCTGGGTCCTTTCCCTAAGAAGAGACCAAGAGGAAAGCTTTACATACTGACTTTCATGGATTTTTGCCATCTGAGGGTTGGAAGCAGTAGTAAAATTTAGCACATAAATAGTGTTTGCAGAATTGGAACCTAAATGTGAATTAGTAATATCCACAAAGGGCCTGATTCAAAGCCTATTGAACTCACTGGAAAGATGCCCATTAATTTCAATGCGCTGGTGATCAGACTCAGATTATTTTTAGGGCCACATTTTCAAAGGAATTTAGGTGCAAGAATCAAAAAGGGGTTTAGGTGCCTAACTTCCACTTTAGATATCTATCCCAAGATCAGGTACCACTCAGATTCAGAAAAACCCCGCTCGACTGCCACCAACTCTATAAGCACCTAAAATAACTTGTCACCTGTATTTTTACAGGAAAAGATCCCTAGACATCTATGTTTCTGCCTCTGGGCGTGTACATAGCTGCTTCCCTCTAGGTGTCCAAACCACTATGCCAGAATGTGATTCAGGAATCAGGGGAAGATAGGCTTTCCTCTGCCTAACTCAGCTGTGTGGCCTGATCCCGTAGATAGGCTCAGAGGCCGTTTATCAGATTGGGCTCCTCACATGAGCTCACACAAAGTGAGGATGGGAAAAAAAGGAGAGTCTCCCTTGTATCTTTCAGCTTAGTGGTCAGGCACTCGTTTGGGAATGTGAGAGTCTGTGGCTCAAGTTCCCCCCTACCCCACTGTCATAGTATAATGCCCAAATCTGGACCTTAGCGTCCAAAATAGGGTACTAGCATGAATTACCCTAAGCTTAATTACCAGCTTAGATCCTGTAATGCTGTCACCAATCAGGACTTAGAGTAGAGCGTCTGATAGACTCTGGTCTCCCCCAAAACCTTCCCTGGGGACCCTAAGACCCAAATTCCTTGAGTCTCACAACCAAGGGGAATAAACCATTTCCCTTCCCCCTCCTTTCTTCCTCCCAGCTCTTTCCCGCCCTGGGTACATTAGGAGATCACCGTGATTCAACTCCTTGAATCATCACACAGAGAGGAATGATACCTTCCCCCAGAGGCAATCCAGATTCAAGCTCCATGAATCTAAAACAAAGGGATTCCCCCTTCTCCCCTCCCTCCCTGTTAAGCACAGACTCAATTCCCTTGAGTCTCAACAAGGGGAAAAAATCAGACAGATCTTAAAAACAAAACTTTTAATAAAAAGAAAGAAAAAAGTAAAAGGTCTGTCTCTGCAATTTAGATGGTAAAAAGTTACAGGGTCTGTCAGCTTAAGAAATTGGAGAAACAGCCTCTTCCAATAGAAATACAATTAACCCTTAGAGACATTAACTCTTAGCTATCTGTTTATGACACCTACCCATTGAGATGTTCTGATTGGGGATATGTAAAAGCAGCAAAAAATCCTGTGGCACCTTATAGACTAACAGACGTTTTGCAGCATGAGCTTTCGTGGGTGAATACCCACTTCTTCAGATGCATGTGGTGGAAATATCCAGGGGCAGGTATATATATGCTAGCAAGCAAGCTAGAGATAACGAGGTCAGTTCAATCAGGGAGGATGAGGTCCTGTTCTAGCAGTTGAGGTGTGAAAACCAAGAGAGGAGAAACTGGTTCTGTAGTTGGCAAGCCATTCACAGTCTTTGTTCAATCCTGAGCTGATGGTGTCAAATTTGCAGATGAACTGAAGTTCAGCAGTTTCTCTTTGAAGTCTGGTCCTGAAGTTTTTTTGCTGCAGGATGGCCACCTTAAGGTCTGCTATAGTGTGGCCAGGGAGGTTGAAGTGCTCTCCTACAGGTTTTTGTATATTGCCATTCCTAATGTCTGATTTGTGTCCATTTATCCTTTTCTGTAGAGAAAACCTACCGACCGCTATGCCTACCTTCATGCCTCCAGCTTCCATCCCGGACACATCACACGATCTATTGTCTACAGCCAAGCACTGAGGTACAATCGCATCTGCTCTAACCCCTCAGACAGAGACCAACACCTACAAAATCTCCACCAAGCATTCTCAAAACTACAATACCCGCACGAGGAAATAAGGAAACAGATCAACAGAGCCAGACGTGTACTCAGAAGCCTCCTACTGCAAGACAAACCCAAGAAAGAAACCAACAGGACTCCACCAGCCATCACATACTGCCCCCAGCTAAAACCCCTCCAACGCATCATCAAGGATCTACAACCCATCCTGGACAATGATCCCACACTTTCACAGGCCTTGGGTGGCAGGCCAGTCCTTGCCCACAGACAACCTGCCAACCTGAAACATATTCTCACCAGTAACTGCACACCGCACCATAATAACTCTAGCTCAGGAACCAATCCATGCAACAAACCTCGATGCCAACTCTGCCCACATATCTACACCAGCGACACCATCACAGGACCTAACCAGATCAGCCACACCATCACTGGTTCATTCACCTACACATCCACCAATGTAATATACGCCATCATATGCCAGCAATGCCCCTCTGCTATGTACATCGGCCAAACTGGACAGTCTCTACGGAAAAGGATAAATGGACACAAATCAGACATTAGGAATGGCAATATACAAAAACCTGTAGGAGAGCACTTCAACCTCTCTGGCCACACTACAGCAGACCTTAAGGTGGCCATCCTGCAGCAAAAAAACTTCAGGACCAGACTTCAAAGAGAAACTGCTGAGCTTCAGTTCATCTGCAAATTTGACACCATCAGCTCAGGATTGAACAAAGACTGTGAATGGCTTGCCAACTACAGAACCAGTTTCTCCTCTCTTGGTTTTCACACCTCAACTGCTAGAACAGGGCCTCATCCTCCCTGATTGAACTGACCTCATTATCTCTAGCTTGCTTGCTAGCATATATATACCTGCCCCTGGATATTTCCACCACATGCATCTGAAGAAGTGGGTATTCACCCACGAAAGCTCATGCTCCAAAACGTCTGTTAGTCTATAAGGTGCCACAGGATTCTTTGCTGCTTTTACAGATCCAGACTAACACGGCTACCCTCTGATACTGATTGGGGATGTAGCCTCAATCTCTCCTGTTGAAGCTGTTCCACTTTGGATAAATAATGAGAGACATTGAAGCAAAGGGACTAGATGCTAGGGCTCCCACATCCTGGGTGAGGGCCCTAACCACCAGGCTACAGCAGGACCCCACACTTGTGCTTTTGCTCTCTACCATGATTCTTGAATTACGTCATCCACAGTGGAACAGCTTCAACCAGAGAGACTGAGAGATCCCCTCATTAGACTATCCCGTAGCCCAGGGGCTTGGGAACTCACTGCAGAGGTGGCTAAGCCCTGCTCATATCTCTTCTCTCTTTGAAGGGATGTTCTTGTTCTTTTCCTTCCCTGGGGTCCTTTACAAAATGAAGTAAGCACCTAATGTCAAGAGAGAGTTCACAGCTGTGACTCCCAAGCAGGGAGAGGTGCCTCCGTTCAGCCTGGACTCAGGCACCCAACTGCCTGTGAGGGATGGGGCTCAGGACACACTCCTCTCCTCGGCATCTCCCATTGGCTAGCTTAGGCAAGCAGCCACTTATCTCATCTCTCCCCTTCCACTGCATAGGGAACCTGGGCGCCAAATTCCAGGTTTGCAAATCCAAGTGATTCTCTCTGCCTAAGCCTTAGATGTGGTGATGCAGAGCATTGCAATGCCCAAGTCCCTGTGTGAATCTAGCCCCCAGACCAAGTAATGCACAGCCCATTAGTGCACTTTAGAAATCACACCCCCTTAGAGCAAATTATTTCTCAGTGTAGACCAGTCCTCCAGCACCTAAGAACGGGATTCCCACAAGCCAGTACGCTGAGCTGGAGCCAGTCCATTAGCCAGTAGGAAATGATGAGCAGAGGGTGTGATCCCTGCACTCAGGATTCTCTGTCCTGAACACTCTGCTGTAGCTAGGCACCAAAGTCTCTCCTACCAGCCATTTTGTGGGGAGTTAGGTGTACACTACTACCATTCACCTCCTCACTTACACCAACTGAGTGAGAGGCGCATCAGGGCCTGTGACTTCAATGGGGTCACAGCGGTGCATTGGAAACTGTGTTAAAATTGGGAAGTGTAGGGGACAATTTCCTGGTGCAAGTGCTGGAGGAACCAACTAGGGGCAGAGCTCTTCTTGATCTGCTGCTCACAAGCCGGAAAGAATTAATAGAGGAAGCAAAAGTGGATGGCCTTTGACTCCCTCAGGGAACTGATGGGCAGAATCCCCTGGGATAATAATATGAGGGGGAAGGGAGTCCAGGAGAGCTGGCTGTATTTTAAGGAATTGTTATTGAGATTGCAGGAACAAACCATCCTGATGTGTAGAAAAAATAGTAAATATGGCGGGCGACCAGCTTGGCTTAACAGTGAAATCCTTGCTGATCTTAAACTAAAAAAGGAAGCTTACAAGAAGTGGAAGTTTGGATAAATGACCAGGAGGGGTATAAAAGTATTGCTCAGGCATGCAGGAATGAAATCAGGAAGGCCAAATCACAACTGGAGTTGCAGCTAGCAAGGGCTGTTAAGAGTAACAAGAAGGGTTTCTAAAGATATGTTAGCAATAAGGAGAAAGTGAAGGAAAGTGTGGGCCCCTTACTGAATGAGGGAGGCAACCTAGTGACAGAGGATATGGAAAAAGCTAATGTAATCAATGATTTTTTTGCCTCTGTCTTCACTAACAAGGTCAGGTCCCAGACTGCTGCACTGGGCAGCACAGCATGGGGAGGAGGTGACCAGCCTAGCGACCAGGAGCTGCTAACAGGGAGTTTTGCAAGGGAGTTCTCCAGGTGAAGGAGGAGCACATACAGCATCTGTGGGGTAAGTGACTGTCTGCAGTGTTTGGGTTTGTGTGTGTGTTTGGGGGTTACTTGCTGTGTGCTGAGCTTGTGTTTGTCAGTCTGTTTGGTTTGTTTGTTTGAAGGACCGTGTGCTGTAGCTGGCAGTTGGAGGTGGAGCTACTAGGAAGGTTTGAAAGCTAGAAGCCTCTGGTAATTGGCTGAGCCTTAACCAGTGGGCGGGGCATTCACTCAGGCCAGGGCTTTATAAAGCTGCGCACAAGCGACCTGGGAGCTTAGCGACCAGGAGCTGCTAACAGGGAGTTTTGCAAGGGAGTTAGGAAGGGAGGAGGGGTCCCTTGTCGGTCTCATCTGTGACCCATTGGTCCCTTGAACCCATAACCTGAGCCACATCGAAAACCTTTCTGTTTACAGCAAAGAGGAGCGGACAGAGAGCTGTAGACGGGAATTTGAGAGTTTGACAGAGGGAGGCTTACAATGGTGAGGAGGACCCGCAACACCTGTGCCAGCACTGCTTCTGTCTCCTCCACCTGCGCCTGTAGCCAGACAGAGCACCAAAGCATGGATGCTTTTACCCAGATTCTGGTGTGGGCTTGCAAAGACTGTAATTTGCAATTTCCACTTACTGATATCCAGGCTGAGGGTGGCATCCAATGTGAAAGGTGCCTACTGGTGGAATCTCTCAGGCAGCAGGTGGGAGAGCTACAGGAGGAGGTGGCCAGACTGAGGAACATCCATGTCCATGAGCAATTCCTGGACAGTATCCATGTGGAGACAGCTGATGGTGCTGTCCCAGTTGACAGGACTACTGATACTCCAGTGGAAGAGGAGATGCCTCAGGGTGTACCTGACACACCGGTGGAGGAGGAGGCTCAGGGTGGACACAGCCAGCTGGTTACTTCTAGCAGCAGGCAGTGCTCCACCGCTGCTGCGAACCCTCCTGTTGTGGTAAAAGATACAGGAGAGAAGAAATCACCCCCAACAGTTAAGGGGGTGAAGCCTCGTACCCCTAAGGCTGGGAGGTCTGCTGCCACCACTGATAAGAAACGTAGGGTGGTGGTGGTTGGAGACTCTCTGCTGAGGGGGACGGAGACACCCATCTGTCGCCCTGACCGTTCATCCCGGGAGGTATGCTGCCTGCCAGGGGCCCGTATCCGAGATGTTACAGAGGCTTTGTCGAGGATTATCCGGCCTTCTGACTACTATCCCATGCTACTCATCCATGTGGGCACAAATGATACTGCGAGGTGTGACGCTGAGCAGATCAAGAGTGACTACAGGGCTCTGGGAGTACGGGTTAAGGAGTTTGGAGCGCAGGTGGTATTCTCTTCGATTCTTCCTGTTGAAGGTAGGGGTCCGGGCAGAGACAGATGCATCGTGGAGGTGAATGCCTGGCTGCAAAGATGGTGTCGCCAGGAGGGCTTTGGCTTCCTCGACCACGGGATGCTACTTGAGGAAGGACTGCTAGGAACAGATGGCGTTCACCTTCCGAAGAGGGGAAAGGCCTTATTTGTGCACAGACTGGCTAACCTGGTAAGGAGGGCTTTAAACTAGGTTCGACGGGGACAGGTGAGCAAAGCCCACAGGTAAGTGGGGAACAAGACCTGGGAGATGGGTTGGAAACAGGAGGGAGCACGGGCTATAATGGCAGAGAGGAAGGAAGGTCAGGGCAAAGCTGGGAGGCAAAATCAAACCAGTATCTTAGATGCCTTTATACAAATGCAAGAAGTATGGGTAATAAGCAGGAAGAACTGGAAGTGCTAATAAATAAATACAACTATGACATTATTGGCATTACTGAAACTTGGTGGGATAATACACACGACTGGAATGTTGGTGTGGATGGGTATAGTTTGCTCAGGAAGGATAGACAGGGGAAAAAGGGAGGAGGTGTTGCCTTATATATTAAAAATGTACACACTTGGACTGAGGTGGAGATGGACATAGGAGACGGAAGGGTGGAGAGTCACTGGGTTAGGCTAAAAGGGGTAAAAAACACAGGTGATGTCGTGCTGGGAGTCTACTACAGGCCACCTAATCAGGCGGAAGAGGTGGATGAGGCTTTTTTCAAACAACTAACAAAATCATCCACAGCCCAAGATTTGGTGGTGATGGGGGACTTCAACTATCCAGATATATGTTGGGACAATAACACCGCGGGGCACAGACTATCCAATAAGTTCCTGGACTGCATTGCAGACAACTTTTTATTTCAGAAAGTTGAAAAAGCTACTAGGGGGGAAGCTGTTCTAGACTTGATTTTAACAAATAGGGAGGAACTTGTTGAGAATTTGAAAGTAGAAGGAAGCTTGGGTGAAAGTGATCATGAAATCATAGAATTTGCAATTCTAAGGAAGGGTAGAAAGGAGTACAGCAGAATAGAGACAATGGATTTCAGGAAGGCGGATTTTGGTAAGCTCAGAGAGCTGATAGGCAAGGTCCCATGGGAATTAAGACTGAGGGGAAAAACAACTGAGGAAAGTTGGCAGTTTTTCAAAGGGACGCTATTAAGGGCCCAAAAGCAAGTTATTCCGATGGTTAGGAAAGATAGAAAATGTGGCAAAAGACCACCTTGGCCCTTGAGATCTTGCGTGACCTACAAAATAAAAAGGCGTCATATAAAAAATGGAAACTAGGTCAGATCACGAAGGATGAATATAGGCAAATAACACAGGAATGCAGAGGCAAGATTAGAAAAGCAAAGGCACAAAATGAACTCAAACTAGCTATGGGAATAAAGGAAAACAAGAAGACTTTTTATCAATACATTAGAAGCAAGAGGAAGACTAAGGACAGGGTAGGCCCACTGCTCAATGAGGAGGGGGTAACAGTAACGGGAGACTTGGAAATGGCAGAGATGCTTAATGACTTCTTTGTTTCGGTCTTCACTGAGAAGTCTGAAGGAATGTCTAGTATAGTGAATGCTTACAGGAAGAAGGTAGGTTTAGAAGAGAAAATAAGGAAAGAGCAAGTAAAAAATCACTTAGAAAAGTTAGATGCCTGCAAGTCACCAGGGCCTGATGAAATGCATCCTAGAATACTCAAGGAGTTAATAGAAGAGGTATCTGAGCCTCTAGCTATTACCTTTGGGAAATCATGGGAGACGGGGGAGATTCCAGAAGACTGGAAGGGGGCAAATATAGTGCCCATCTATAAAAAGGGAAATAAAAACAACCCAGGAAACTACAGACCAGTTAGTTTAACTTCTGTGCCATGGAAGATAATGGAGCAGGTAATCAAAAAAATCATCTGCAAACACTTGGAAGGTGGTAAGGTGATAGGGAATAGCCAGCATGGATTTGTAAAGAACAAATCATGTCAAACTAATCTGATAACATTCTTTGATAGGATAACGAGCCTTGTGGATAAGGGAGAAGCGGTGGATGTGATATATCTAGACTTTAGTAAGGCATTTGATACAGTCTCGCATGATATTCTTATAGATAAGCTAGGAAAGTACAATTTAGATGGGGCTACTATAAGGTGGGTGCATAACTGGTTGGATAACCGTACTCAGAGAGTAGTTGTTAATGGCTCCCAATCCTGCTGGAAAGGTATAACAAGTGGGGTTCCGCAGGGTTCTGTTTTGGGACTGGTTCTGTTCAATATCTTCATCAACGATTTAGATGTTGGCATAGAAAGTACGCTTATTAAGTTTGCGGACGATACCAAACTAGGAGGGATTGCAACTGCTTTGGAGGACAGGGTCAAAATTCAAAATGATCTGGACAAGTTGGAGAAATGGTCTGAGGTAAACAGGATGAAGTTCAATAAAGATAAATGCAAAGTGCTCCACTTAGGAAGGAACAATCAGTTTCACACATACAGAATGGGAAGAGACTGTCTAGGAAGGAGTATGGCAGAAAGAGATCTAGGGGTCATAGTGGACCACAAGCTTAATATGAATCAACAGTGTGATACTGTTGCAAAAAAAGCAAACATGATTCTGGGATGCATTAACAGGTGTGTTGTAAACAAGACACGAGAAGTCATTCTTCCGCTTTACTCTGCGCTGGTTAGGCCTCAACTGGAGTATTGTGTCCAGTTCTGGGCACCGCATTTCAAGAAAGATGTGGAGAAATTGGAGAGGGTCCAGAGAAGAGCAACAAGAATGATTAAAGGTCTTGAGAACATGACCTATGAAGGAAGGCTGAAGGAATTGGGTTTGTTTAGTTTGGAAAAGAGAAGACTGAGAGGGGACATGATAGCAGTTTTCAGGTATCTAAAAGGGTGTCATCAGGAGGAGGGAGAAAACTTGTTCACCTTAGCCTCCAATGATAGAACAAGAAGCAATGGGCTTTAAACTGCAGCAAGGGAGATTTAGGTTGGACATTAGGAAAAAGTTCCTAACTGTCAGGGTAGTTAAACACTGGAATAGATTGCCTAGGGAAGTTGTGGAGTCTCCATCTCTGGAGATATTTAAGAGTAGGTTAGATAAATGTCTATCAGGGATGGTCTAGACAGTATTTGGTCCTGCCATGAGGGCAGGGGACTGGACTCGATGACCTCTCGAGGTCCCTTCCAGTCCTAGAGTCTATGAGTCTATGAGTCTATGAGCCCTCTGTGGAGAAAGAAGTGGTTCAGGCCTATTTGGAAAAGCTGGATGACCACAAGTCAATGGGGCCAGATACACTGCATCCGAAGATGCTAAGTGAGTTGGTGGATGTGATTGCAGATCCATTGAACATTATCTTTGAAAACTCATGGCAATCGGGGGAGTTTCTGGATGACTAGTAAAAGACTAATGTAGCGCTCATCTTTAAAAAAGGGAAGATGGAAAATCTGGGGAACTACAGGCCAGTCAGCCTCACCTCAGTCCCTGGAAAAATGATGAAACAGGTCCTCAAAGAATCAATTCTGAAGCACTTAGAGGAGAAAAAAGTGATCAGGAACAGTCAGCATGGATTCACCATGGGCAAGTCCTGCCTGAGTAACCTAATTGCCTTCTATAACAAGATACTGACTCTGTGGATGGGGCGAGAGCAGTGGACATGTTATTCCTTGATTTTAGCAAAACTTTTGATACAGTCTCCCACGGTATTCTTGCTAACAAATTAAAGAAGTATGGACTGTATGAAAGGACTATAAGGTGGAAGGAAAGCTGGCTAGATCATCGGGCTCAATGGGTAGTGATCAATTGCTCCATGTCTTGTTGGCAGCCCATATCAAGCAGAGTGCCCCAAGGGTCGGTCTTGGGGCCAGTTTTGTTCAATATATTCATTAATGATCTAGAGGATGGCATGGACTGCACTCTCAGCAAGTTTGCAGATGACACTAAACTGGGATGAGTGGTAGATACGCTGGAGGGTAGGGATAGGATACAGAGGGACCTAGACAAATTAGAGGATTGGGCCAGAAGAAGTCTGATGAGGTTCAATAAGGACAAGTGCAGAGTCCTGCACTTAGGGCAGAAGAATCCGAGGCACTGCTACAGACTAGGGACCGAATGGCTAGGTAGCAGTTCTGCACAAAAGGACCTAGGGGTTACAGTGGATGAGAAGCTGGATATGAGTCAACAGTGTGCCCTTGTTGCCAAGAAGGCTAACAGCATTTTGGGCTGTATAAGTAGGGCATTGGCAGCATATTGAGGGAAGTGATCATTCCTCTCTAATTGGCATTGGTGAGGCCTCATCTGGAGTACTGTGTCCAGTTTTGGACCTCAGACAACAAGAAGGATATGGAAAAATTGGAAAGAGCAGAGGGCAACAAAAATGATTAGAGGGCTGGAGCACATGTCTTATGAGGAGAAGCTAAGGGAACTGGGATTGTTTAATCTGTAGAAGAGAAGAATGAGGAGGGATTTGAGAGCTGCTTTCAACTACCTGAAAGGGGATTCCAAAGAGGATGGATTTAGACTGTTTTCAATGGCACCAGATGAGAGAACAAGGAGTAATTGTCTCAAGTTGAAGTGGGGGAGGTTTAGGTTGGATATTACGAAAAACTTTTTCACTAGTAGGGTGGTGAAGCACTGGAATGGGTTCCCTAGGGAGGTGGTGGAATCTCCTTTCTTAGAGGTTTTTAAGGTCAGGCTTGACAAAGCCTTGGCTGGGATGATTTAGTTGGGGGTTGGTCCTGCTTTTGAGCACAAGGTTGGACTAGATGACCTTCTGAGGTCCCCTCCGACCATGATATTCTATGATTCCATGATTCTATGATAATTGTTCCCCAACACAACGG
The DNA here is from genome assembly GCF_025201925.1 of Gopherus flavomarginatus. Taxonomy (NCBI): domain Eukaryota; kingdom Metazoa; phylum Chordata; order Testudines; family Testudinidae; genus Gopherus; species Gopherus flavomarginatus. The sequence goes on from NC_066628.1 coordinate 22,515,536, forward strand.
AGGATGTGCACTCGGGTATTTTAGCTAGATGACTACAAATTCACCACATAACACTGTGTGGAGCTCAGTGAAGGGAAGCTTATAGTCTGGAGAAGCTGGGAGGGAGGCTGCTTGGGGCAGAACCTGAACGCTGTTGGAGGGTTAGCTCGGGAAGTCGGTGAGGATCACGGCACAGGACCATGAAGGAGAGCTGTGGAGTTCTCTCCCAAGGGAAGCTGGGCACTGGGGCAAGGCCTGACAGAAGCGAAGCATAGTCCTAGGACAGAAGATTGGGATCACCCTGTCCCAAGGAAGCCAGAAGGAGGGCAGCAAATATAGGTAGAGGCCTTGGGGAGGAGAACTGGATCAGCTTGTGGCTACAGTGGGAGACAGTTCCTTTCCCAGGACCAGGGCCCATAGCAGAGGGTAGTGTTGAAGATTGGCCCAGGCACTCCCTTTCAGCCACTCACTGCCAGTGTGCCCTAAATCCCTGAGTGATTTAAGCTTTCAGAGCCTGAACAGAGTCCAGTCAATGCCCCTATCATGTGAGTGTGGGTTTCCTCATGCTACCACTCTTGTAGAGGGTGCAGCAGCTCCTGATATTAAGGGGAGGAAGATGGGATTAACCAGAACCCAGGAGGGCTGGAAGCTGAGACCGGGAAGAGATGAGCCAAAGGCTGTTGTGGGCCCATCACAGATTTAGGATTGAAGATTACTGTTTTCCTTTGGACTTTGATTGCATCAGAAGGGATGGGGCAGAAGGTTTAGCTAGAGGGGTGAGTCACCTCTGTAACTGAACTGTGCTAAAAGACGAGAGAATCATTGAAAACCCAGGAGGGAAACTGAGGCAGGTTGACTTCAGTGCCACACCATGAGGGGATGTGCTGCAGGACTGCACCCTGCTACAGGTCTCCTTGAGAATCCCAGTCTTGATGCCTACTCCATTCTTTGAACTTCAGAATAAAGGTTACCTCGTATCAGGTAAGAAGGAAACAGACACCACAATAAAAGAGTTAGCTAAATAGGCAGACCTATAGACGGGGATCTGATCTCAAGCCATTGTCACGTATTTGATGTTGCAGTAAGTGCCCAATGGCTTTATAAACAAGAGGAGTGGAGCCCATCCCTAAGCCTTGCCTAGCGGATGACAGCAAACTCTGCCCCTATGGCCCTGAAATAAGGAAGGAATGCAAGTGACACTGCTTTGCCCAACAAAACGTATCACTTACCGGTCTGAACCTTCATACAGCTGTGTGACATGTGATACTTGTACCATGGGTGCTGCTGTCATATAAAGGCACCTCTTCAGCAGTGGGAATGGGGCAATGAGTCCCAGTGGATGAGAAAAGGGGGGCTATACCATTTAATGGGCATTAGAGCCAGCAGTGGGTGAGGGATGGGGAAGTAAGTTAATTTATTTTGGTTTATACCTGCTCAAGTTCTGGTGATATACTTGAAAATACGGGAACTGGGACTGCTTGACATAAAACAGGAGGAATTCCATTAATGCCCATACATTTATGTTTGACTGTCTTGTAAATTAAATTGAATGGAAAATTAAATCCTAAAATTACATATGTGAATTAATGGGAATATATGGGTGGGGAAATAAATGACCTCACATGTTTCAGTGGAAGGACAGGTGAAGTGAGGTGTGTGAACCAAGGAATGATTGTTTTATTTGGTGGTGTACGTGCAAGGCCCTTTGTTTTCATTTTTTAAAAAAATATATTGTTAAACATTTCCTGGAAATTTATCCGTTTTTATAAAAATTTTAAAAAGCAGCTGAAAAATCAATGCAAATAAATTAACCTCACAGTTCCTGGGTAAATATTGAGGTTAATATTGGAAGGTTGGAGAACTGAGAAAAACAACAAAAAGAAGGTAAAAGCAGTTTAATGCTGTGATTTATTTCATAAATAGTACATATACAAATGCACATGCATGTTTTTGTGTGTGTGGATCTTCTACTACATTGCCGTAATTTAACAGAAACTAATGTAGTATTAACATAAACATCTACCTAATGTAATGTACTAGAGTTTCTTGACATAATCAGTATTTTCACATACTTGAGAGGTGCAAAATTCAGCTGAAAATTGGTAAAAATAAATAGTTTTTGGAAAATCTGGGAAATTTTCTGTAAAAATTGGTAAAAACTGTAAAAGAAGGCCTTCTGCATGTGTTAGAGTGATACTGTGTGTGGGGATCCTTATATGTGTACCTCTTTATGTAGCTTGTGTGTGTGTGTGTGTGTGTGTGTGTATGCTTATGTGTATTTCTGTATGTGTGTGTAACTCTGTGTCTCCCCTTGTGCCTGCATGTGTATCAGTGTGTGCGTGTTGGGAAACGAATGCTTGGTTAGTATTCATGTGTGACTGCTCTGTGCATGTGAATTGTGATTTGCTGTGTAACAAGCAGCTGAAGCCAGATTCTCAGCTGGTGTCAATGAATGTAGCTCCACTGAGGACACCCAAGTTAGCTGGTGAAAATGAGTGTGATGATCTAGCCTGAAGTTCCAATGTCTCCTTGATTGTCTCCCCTGTACCTCTAATATCCAGGAACAATTGTGCTCCACAGTGCAGTAACTGCAACTGACTGATGCTAAATGCACCTCTGCCTGATATATCCAGGGGGTCATCTGCATCACTGGCAGCAGCTGTGCATTGCCACTGTCTTAGAGCTCTGTCCAGGCCTCTCTGTGAAACACTTGGTGATCTCAGTCTATTTCATAGCAGCAATGGGCCTGAATGAAGCTTCCTGGACTTCAGGAAGTGAGACAAAAGAAGCTTAGATCCAAACACTCCCAATAAAGGTGAGGAGTTTCAGAATCCAGAACTGAATTTCACAGCCCTGGTCATTCGCTTGTCATTAGTTGGACAAGCAGTCACATGAAAACCACAATCCTGTGGACCAGTGGTTCTCAAACTACGGCTGCCGCTTGTTCAGGAAAAGCTCCTGGCAGGCCGGGCCGGTTTGTTTACCTGCTGTGTCCACAGGTTTGGCCGATTGCAGCTCCCAGTGGCCACGCAGCTCCAGGCCAATGGGGCCTGCAGAAAGCAGCGTGGGCCGATGGACATACTGGCCACTACTTCCAAAAGCTCCCATTGGCCTGGAGCGGTGAACTGCAGGCAGTGGGAGCTGCGATCGGCCAAACCTGCAGACGCGGCAGCTAAACAAACCGGCCCAGTCCACCAGGGGCTTTCTCTGAATAAGTGACAGCTCTAATTTGAGAACCACTGTTGTGGACCACACCAACTGGCCTCCTTAATGGCAGGCTCACAAGCCACGTTAAGGGACAATAGGCATGGAGTGTGAGCAAACTTTTGGGTTCTGACCTATAGAAATGATCAACTCAGGGCACTTATGCAGCACACTGCATAATTGGGGAGGGCACAGGTGAGGACAGCGGGAGAGAACATTTGCACGTGTATCCCCATTGATCTATCTAATCATCTCTTTATCTAACTATCCATCCATCCATCTGTATAATCATCTTTCCATCCATCTAATTGTCTTTTTTGCTGCCTATCTGTCCATCAAGATGCCTGTCCATTTTTTTCTCCTGCTCTTTGTCCATCCAGTTATCTACCCATTGGTCTGGCCAATTGTCTGTCTTCACTTGTGTGACTCTGCCTTGCACCCTGCTCATTTGTCTAATCATCTCTCCAGCCATCTGGCTAGTAGTGTTTACATTCCTCTTATCTAATCTACCACTAATAGACCCATCCTCATGGAAAGTGGACTTCAGTGGGCAGGGGCTGCTGAATGGGGACATGTCACAGTCAAAGGCATTACATTAAATTGAAAAATGTAGCCTGATTTTTGGTAACTAAGGAACATTCCTTCTCACTCTGTGCAGCTAATTTCACAGTCAAAGCAGGTGGGAATTGGAAGGGACGAGCCTCGCAGTGTGACTAACTAAGGGCAGCAGTGACAAGGGGATAGACTTTAACAAGTGCTCTGTTGGTCCCTTGTGACTGATCAGAGAAGTAGCAATAAACAGTCTGTCCATGGTGCATAAGGTGCTTGACCTTAACGATGCAGCTGTTTTTATAGGTCTGCTCACAGATCTGTGACAGATGCCCCATTTGCAGGACCCCTGATCAATTTCACTTGGAACAAGTTAATTTCACTGATGCTTTGCCCAGATAAAAATAATTAAAAAAGAAAAAAAGCTACTTCATTGTATGCTTGTCAAAACCACCCCGATTAGCAACACACCTACTAAAAAGAAATCTCTCCAATTAGGCATGCAGCATCTGTGACTCTATAGAGATGTACAGGGAGACACACAGGTCATTAAAACTTCACTTGCCTTAATCAAGCACTCTGAGGAATGTTAAACCCAGCTGAGAGCTGGGTACTGGCTGGAGATTTAACAAACCTCTCAAGGAATTATGAGCTGGTGGCAGAAACCAAGTTGCTCATTATTTTAATGGGTCCCATTGAGGGCCATTAGAATGGAAAAGCTGCCAGGAAATGCAGGTCTCAGTGGAAGTCCGGTCGCGGCTGATTAGAAAAGAAAGTCAGAGGCATTGATTGAAGTTAGACAAAGGAAGGGGTGGGTCTGTTCCCATGTCAAGTAGCCCCCGATGGTTAAAGTGAAACGGGTCAAGCTGTTCATTCCCAGCCCCTGTGAACTGTGATCCCTTCCTTTGTAAATTCCATCAGGCCCTCAGGTAGTGAGGGAATGTAAGGGGGAGGGATAACTGCAATGAAACTGACATGTAAACAAACCTCAGATTCCCACTAGGTTAGCGAAGACGGCCTGGCCCAGGTGTGGTGAGCAAAAGGCAATTCCAGGTTTCTAGGTCTCAGTGACAGAGCTCAGGCAATGTACTTGGGTTGTGACAGGCATTGCTGTCCTGCCATGAACCCCAGCTCTGCCGATGCCCTGAATCCTAACCCACAGCCCCCTCCATTGTTCCATCTCTGGGTTGTCACACACACACAGGTCTGGTGATGCACCTCAATCCCAGCCCGCAGCTCCTTGTTATCCCAGCCCTGGGTTCCCCCCTGACACAACTGTACTCATGCACTTCAATCCTGATCTGCAGCACCCCGAGCTCCCCCCATCCATGCACAGTTCTGTCATTGTCCCGGAGTCCTGATCTGCAGCCCCTGTTATCCCAGCTTTGGTCTCTCACCCCTGCCCCCACATCTCTGCTGAAGTCCATTAGTCCTGACCCACAATCCCTCTGCTATCCCAGGATTGGCTCCTTTCACAGCTTTGGTGACATGCCTCAGTCCTGACTTGCATTACCCCTGTTGTTCCTGTCCCAAGCTCCCCAGCTTAGTCAATACATCACAGTAACGAGCGACAACTCTTCTGTCATTGCTGTCCTACCCCAAACACACACCTCTGACAATGCTCCTCAGTCCTGGCCCTCTGCTAGTAAAGTTCACACCATCCACACACCCCTCTTTGAATGCCGCAATCCTGAGCCTTGCAAGCCCAGGCCTGCCGTCTTCAGAGCTCTGGTATTTCTACTAATTCCGACCTGCCAGCCCAGTCCTGGGACAGAGCTGAGCTGTCTCATTGCATCACAAAGCAGCTTGCACTTTCCATCCCCTATGCACAAACACACACAAAACCTACTTCCCCCAACACATCAGTAACAGACAGACACACATGCACTCTGAAACACTCATTCCATGCAGCAGGAACACACACACAGGGAGAGAGAGAACAGGGCTGGTTACCACCATCAGGGCATAACACTGACACTCAGCGATTCCTGCACAGAGACAAAGGCTGATCTTGGGTTTAAGGCACTTGACTGGCCCTCAGAACCCTTAGCTCAGTTCCTGGCTTTGCCCCTGGCATTGCATGTGGCACTGAGACAGTGACCGAAGTTGAAGTTTACAAACCAAAGATAATGGGACTTGTATCTCCAAACCCCACAAGCAGGCTAGGAAAACCTCAGTCTTAAATATCATGGACCAGACTTTCAGCTGGTAGAAAATGACCATAGCTCCGCTGGAGCCAATGGGGCCAGATCCCCACTGGTGTCAATGGGCTGTAGCTCGACTGAAGTCAAACTTCTTGTGGGATTTACATAAATCAATCAGCCCGTGCCTCAGTTTCCCCACTGGTAAAAAAGGGGTAATCGCGCTTCTCGCCCTCACAAGGGTGTTATGACATTATGACATTAAAGTCTGTTCATGACTGTGAGATGTGTAGACACCACGAGGATAAGGCCTATGTAAATATCTAGAACATATAGCTCAGTGGATTTGCAGTATCTGAAGATCCAGTTTTCTGTGCCTCAGTTCCTCTCCCTTTAACATAGGGATAATTCCATCTCCCTACCCCACATGAATGATGGGAGGTTACATTTATCATTGGTTGTGGAGTGCTCCGAGTCTACCATGCTTGGAGGCATTTAGCTACCTACATAGATATTGTAGTCCGAAACAATGAGGCCCAACCCTACTGAGATCAAAGACCAAGCTCCCTTTGGCCTCAGTGTTACCAGGACTGGGGCCTATGTGTGATACTTGCTGATGAATTAACAATACAGAGGCAAATCTCTGTGGGTGCGTGAGGCACTGCAATCTCATCCACATTTCAAGTGCCCCCAATATGGCTAACGAGCTGTTTTGGTTTAGCAATTTGACTCCTACTTTAGGGCCAGAAGGGCCCATCATGATCATCTAGTCTGACCTCCTGCACATGACAGGCCACAGAACCTCCCTCTTCCCCTCCTGTAATAGACCCATAACCTCTGGCTGAGTTACTGAAGTCCTCAATTCTTGATTTAAAGACTTCAAGTTACAGAGAATCCATCATTTACTGTAGTTCAAATCAGCAAGAGACCCGTGCCCCATGCTGCAGAGGAAGGCGAAAGTGAGTGAGACCCACCCAGCTATAATAATTCTTTGTAGCACTCTTCATCTAGTGTCCCATCTCCGGCCATTGGCGCTATTTGCTAATAGCAGTCACAGATGGGCCATATACCATTCTGACCGATACACAGGAAGCATTTGGAAATGGATTGTGAGTAAAAAGGAGACTGAGAGTTCTGCTCATATCAAAGAGATTCTGTTTGCTTTATATGATTGCTAGAGAGCAGCACAGGATCAGAAATGAGAAGGAAGCAGCATTATAGGAAATGGATGGAAGGAGACAATAACTGATAGGTTTTAAGGCCAGAAGGGACCACTGTGATAGTCTAGATACCCATCTTTTTAAAACAGGCCGTAGGACTTCTGTGAATTAATTCCTGCTTCAAATACAATAGTTGTGATTGAACTAGAGCAGATCTTACAAAAATAAAATTCAGAAAGAGGCAGATTGTCTGTGAAATGACAATGATGAATATGAATAAAATACATTGAACACCACATTACTATTGTTAAAACAATGAGGAGTCCTTCTGGCACCTTAGAGACTAACAAATTTATTTGGGCATAAGCTTTCGTGGGCTAGAACCCACTTCATTAGATGCATGGAGTGGAAAATACAGGAACAGGGCCAACTGGGCAGTCTCTATGCAAAAGAATAAATGGACACAAATCTGACATCAGGAATCATAACGTTCAAAAACCAGTAGGAGAACACTTCAGACTCCCTGGTCACTCAATAATAGACCTAAAAGTGGTAATTCTTCAACAAAAAAAATTCAAAAATAGACTCCAATTGATTTGAAATTGCAGAACTGAAATTAATTTGCAAGCTAGACACCATGAGATTAGGCCTGAATAAAGACTGGAAGTGGTTAGGTCATTACAAAACCTAAACCTAATTTCCCCAATACTGATTTCCCCCAATACTAATTTTTCCCTACTGTTAACTCACACTTTCTTGTCAACTGTTGGAAATGGGCCACTCTCATTACCACTACAAAAGTTATTTGTCCTCCCTTGGTATACTGCTGTTAATTGAATTGTCTCATTAGACTGACCTCATACTTGGTAAGGCATCTCCCATCTTTTCATGTATTTATAGCTGCTCCACTCCATGCATCTGATGAAGTGGGTTCTAGCCCATGAAAACTTATGCCTAAATACATTTGTTAAGTCTCTAAGGTGCCACAAGGACTCCTCATTGTTTTTGCTGATACAGACTAACCCGGCTACCACTCTGAACCTGATTATTATTGTTGTTATGACCACTTTCTGCTCTTGATAGTCATCTAGTGAGTGATTTTCAATATTATAGTACCCAGAGGCCATAACTAAGATCTGGGCACAGTGAAACAGAGTTAGAGACAGTCCCTGCACTAAAAGGCTTACAGACTAAATAGAGAAAGCAGACAAATGGAAGGGAAGGGAAACTGAGGCACAGAGGATGGACGTGACTTGCCCAAGGTCACACAACCTGTCAGTGGCAGAGCCAAGAATAAAATCCAGGGTTAAGTTTTAGTAGAGAAAAGTTTAGAATATAATTCATTTGAACATTATGGTATTGGACTGAAAATTAATAGTCGTGTTTATGTTATCATTATCATCTTGCCTTATTATAGCACCCAGATGCTCCAGTCAAGACTGAGGCCCCGTTGTGCTGGGTGCTGTACAAACACATAGTGAAAAACAGTCCATGCCCAAAAGAGGTTATGATTAGGCCCAAAAGGATTAGATTTTTATTAGTAATGTCGATAAATGTCAGTTTCACCGGACACACACAAATGGACAAAATATTTCCAGTTATAATAATCAACATTTGCAGATAGGCAAAATAAGAAAAATGCTCTTTGAGAACTTATTAGAGTTTAATTTAAGGCTATTTACTTTGTATAGTTTGACATGATTTCTTTACAATTTGTGTTGTAATGGTTATAAAGTTTTAACTTTTTGAATCTCAACATCTAGGGTTGCTAAATAATTATTGTCTGACACCCCCCCAAAGTCTGACCCCCCATATAG